>NC_063192.1:13564048-13761548 GCF_017589495.1 Alosa alosa
GCATATTATACCAATTCTTATATTTTGACATGTATCTCACCACTGCAAGCTGGCAGCTCGACTTGCCTTACATGTCTGTGTAGAGCAGACTGTCCTGAATCTGGCAATATCATTGGTGGAGGGATTCTCTGGGGCTGAGCAATTTAGAGACATATGTGGTGTGCGCCTTACAGAAATAAATGGCTTTTCTTTATTTAGTGATGAAAAATGACCTTTCTGCTCCATATCTGTGACATGAACTGATCTGACCTGACTTGACCCGAGTTTTGCGTGTTAGCCTGTGTGTGCCTATGGTGTATGCACTCATAATGATTCTCTACAACAACTTTTTACTGCATTGCCATGAACAAAGTAGAGGCAAAAAAGGGGTTTCTTTGTTGAACAAATTGGGATGCAATGTGAGCCTTGAATTGGATGCCATTCAGGAATTTGCTAGGATCTCAAAACCGGATTATGAACATGCTTTGCCATAGAAACACACGACAGCGTTGGATTATAAACATGCTTTGCCACAAAAACAGAGAAAAACGTCTCCATCTCCTTGCTTAACTAGTTGTAACTGTCGCTAGCTAGCTGAAGTCTACTGTCGTATAGATGTAGCAAACCATGTTTAATCTTTCTGCCAATTAACATTAGCCTACTATAACTTCATTGAGTAGGCTAAATGCCAAACTCTGATGTCGATCCGTCATAACTTCACCCTCATTGACATTTACCACAGTAGCCTAAATATGTGCGGATTCTTTGAACTCTTTTGAACACAGATCTGCTGTTTATAAGGCCATAGCATAGGGCCTACATATGTACAGATGTACTGTTTGTATTGTACAACAGGACAGGAGCACGCAAAATACATCATTCAATCTCTATGGACGAAATTCTCGCTTGACCCACCGGCAAACGCGCTGAGACCAGGTCGGGGGCCCCCTAGCGGCTCGGGGCTCCAAGCAGTTGCCTGCCTTGCCTGTTGACAAGGTGCGCCTCTGCACGCACACACACACACTCTCACACTCACTTTCTCTCTCTCTCTCTTTTTCTTACACACACACACACACACACACACACACACACACACACACACACACACACACACACACACACACACACACACACACACACACACTTGGTGAGAAAGACAGACAAACAGAGAGAAACAAACTGAAAAAAACAAAATAAATAGACACCAACAACTCCTTCGTTTTTCCTTGGTGAATCAAACAGCACCGCAGTTGTGTGCCAGGGGAGTGAGCTCCTTGAAGTCAGCTTCACAGCTCGCAAAGGAAATGAAGGCTCAATCAGCAACGCCACCTGCCACTGCAGACGGCGCCCGAGCCACCTGGCATCGCCCCACCCCAACCCTGACGCCATCCAGCTCCGAGGCCTCTTTCTGGGCAGTGCCCACACCACCCCCATGCCTGCCAAGAGAGCCTGGGCATGGGTCCCCCTCTTCAGCTCCTCGATTACAGTGGTGTGCCATGCCAAGCGTATTGTACTTATGCGGCATGTATACTCACTCAAAAGCCTCAGGTTGAGAACAGGAGTGTATTTTGTGGCCCATACACAAGGCTTAATTGGTATATGCAAACACTATTTTACTGCAAACAGGCTATTTTAGGGACAGGCAAATGTGCAAAGAGGCTACTTAGGGAAACTCCCCCAAGCACAAAATCAGACACACACACACACACACACACACACACACACACACACACACACACAGGCACACACACACACACACACACACACACACACACAGGCACACACTTAACACTTTACTCAGACTACATGAGTTCCTCTTGCCAAATTAAAGTGCTGTTTTATGTCCAGTCCACATTAAACATGTACATTCCCAGAACTGGCCACTGAGTTCCCTCCAGGCACCACAACAGCATTTGGGCACTAAAACATTAGGCATTACTATTACTCCACTGATATGGTTGAATTGTGAAATGTGTTCTTCTGTCCATTAGTATTTCATTAAAAAAAGGTAATTTGTCCGTGCAGTAGGCAGCCCTACTGCCCAGAGTTCAGCAGCCACGGGCCTGGCCATGGAGCAGCAGGGGATCGTAATGAGTAACATCCCCCACAGGCATGACTGGACTCTGGGCGTGGAAGCAGATCCGAGGGCCTACGGAGAAACCCAAACAAACCTGGAGAGAGAGCAAGCAGACTGCACCCACAGGCCGGAGAAACACTAACCTTGAGAGTCTCCGTCTGGCTTATCCACCCACACATACAGTACACTGGTTTCAGTGAGCACAGGCCTGTTTACATTTACATTTACATGGATTCATTTGTATCCAAAGCGACGAGGAGACCTTAGGTTGGAATTACAACTGCATCAGTCAATACCATTACAAGAGGATAAGAGTGCAGCCATTACAAGTACTTATCAAAGTGTGGACGTGGACTAGGAATGCACTAGCTGTCTGGTATTGTGCATGCAGGTCCTGGCAGAAAGATACTTATTTTTTCCCCCGTATCCTGAAGAAACACTCTAGCTATTATTTAGTTTCTATGACTTCAGTGATGCTCTGGATTTTTCTCTACAGGGCCCAATGGGATCCCTGTATTATTTAAGAGTGCAATTCTCTCCATGGATCCATGCAAAACTGTTTTCCAAAAAAAAAAACAGAAAAGAAAAAAGGAGAGATAAAAAAGTCGGGAGAAAAATGCTTCCCTTTACTTTGAAACAAATAAGGACTTGTAAATGGTACCCACAGGCCGCCACTGCCATGCAATCAGCTGGGAGGATATGGTATTAAATCTCCCTGTGAAGTGCCTGCATGCCCATTCTCAGAGTGTCGGAACAAAAAAACCTGCAATCTGCGTTTGTGTCCTCGTCGGCGACATCGCTGTAATGGATCCTGTCACAGGAGCATCAGCAAACCACCCGACAACCAATCTCTGCTTCACCCTCCTCTCCCCTCTCTTCTCCTCTCCTCTTTCCCCTCTCTCCTCTCCCCTCTCTCTTCTCCTCTCCTCTTTCCCCTCTCTCCTCTCCCCTCTCTCTACTCCTCTCCTCTCCTCTTTCCCCTCTCTCCTCTCCCCTCTCTCTTCTCCTCTCTTCTCCTCTTTCCCCTCTCTCCTCTCCCCTCTCCCCTCTCCCCTCTCTCTTCTCCTCTCCTCTCCTCTTTCCCCTCTCTCCTCTCCCCTCTCTCTTCTCCTCTCCTCTCCCTTCCACCTGAGCTCATGTGTATGGACAACACTCATGTTTTTTTTACATCAGGAAATTGGCTGTGCCTTTTCCAGCTCAGGCTTTCCTACTTGTCAATTCATCAGCATCCGTACGGAGCTTTCTCTGGATAATCCTGCAGCAGGGAACGAGGGGGAGGAGGAAGAGGAGCAGGAAGAGGAAGAGGAGGAGGAGGAGGAGGAGGAGGAGGAATCAAGGAACCACGGAGAGGTATGGAAAAAGGGGGCAGAATGGAGTGGGAATGGATGATGTAAACAGGACTGAAAAGAACCTGTTCTAAAGCAGGAATGAGGGAATCCAGAAAAAAGCAGGTCAGGGAGAAAGAGATGATTTGCGAATGGAGAGATTAGCGAGGCCTTACCTAACCCTCGCACTCCAGCTCCCTGTGCCAGCGCCTCTCTCAGTCTGTCAATCAACCTGTCAGCATCACTGTGCGCCTAACAAGGCCTAAAAGCCCCTAATGACGCCCCGGTGCTTAAGAACGGAGGCCGAGTCTCTCTAAAAAGCACCCATACACGCTCCCTTCCCAATACCAATCACAAAGTACTTAAGCCATGGAACACAAGCCCAAAGGCCGATTGGCAGCGCCTGTTTGGTATCTTCTCAGAATGCACCTCTCGGCTTGCTTAGTGCGCCCAGGCTGTTAGTCAGAGTGGCCTGGAGGTACAAGCGGCGCTCTGTTTGCTGATGTGTTTTCGCTTTCGTTGGCTGGCCATTAATTATTCATGAATGTGTGTTAATGTGTCTCTGAGAGGTGCTGACAATCTCTAAATTAGCGCTGATGGTTGTACATCTCTGGCCTAAGAGCCCTCCAGCGTTGTTAGAGTGCGGCAGATTTATTTGAACACTACGAATCCACTCAGAAGTTCAGATGTTTGTCTCTGTTTCTGCAACGGAGTAAAGGTCTGACTGGAAAGTGGAGGTGATCCATCACTGTGAGCATCAGACGACCACATTGTTTTTTGTTTGTTTGTTTGTTTTCTTTTTCATTGAATTTTGTTAAAGATTTGACTCGAAACCTCCAGCTATGTTCTGTGTCATGTGAGCTTCACCCTTCTCAGACAGGCCAGGCAGAACAAATGCCTGGGTCAGGAGGTCAAAAAGCTCTCCAGCGTCTCAGCTAGGTTCTCTGATAAGCCCTCTGCCTCTGCACTGCTGCTAACCCAGGTCAGGTCACAGGGACAGACTGTTTGCCCAGGGACAACCCAGCTAATTAGCTCCTCATACACAAATGCCACAAGTCTGTCGCAGTTACACACATCCAGCAGTTAACGAATTGATGAGTCACTCAGAGTGACTCAGGCTTCTCATGAAAACTTGTGTTTGTCCCCTATGGAATTTTCCATATCAAGAATGTGTGTGTGTGTGTGTGAGAGAGAGATAAGAGAGTGATAACCCCTGTCTAGAGTAACTCCTGTTCCTCCTCGGATCCACCCACCTCTCCTCTTGTCTTGTCTATAAACCACACAAACATGTCAACTGAACACTCCCCGAGGCCAACAAAGAGAAAGTTATCAGCATCCTTGAGACACTATCAGTCTCGCACCTCCTCTGAAGTGTCAGTCCCCTGTTATCTCAGAGTTAGTGCCTGCTGTCTGCCTGGAAATAAGCCTTCCTCCAGCGTTACCTACAACACACAAACATGTGTCCTTTGCAGAAGACTTTTGTCGCCATATCTGGCAGGACTCTATAAGCAGGCTTTGTCCCATCCGATACTAAGTGTTCTTACTCTTGACTTTTGACATGATGTTAATTCAAACATAGTGGACCTATATTTGTAAAAAAAAAAACACACTGAACATGACTCACTACACAACATATGTTTAACATACTTATACATAATGCACAAGCACAAGCACAAGCACATAGAGTCTTTCCCAGTCTAAGACATTCCCACCATGGTTGCTCTGGTTGTTTGCAGGGGTTGGTTGTGCTGTCTTCAGATGCCAGGCTGGTTTTGTTTCCGTGGAAAGAGCCATGGCAGTAAGATAATGCTCTGCCAAACAGACCTTGGCCCGCACAGCAAATCACTGCGACTAGAAATGATTAAAAGGATAAATCAGTCGGACCTCAAGTTCAAGGTCTAACAGATGCACAGTCATCATCATCATTATTATCACACAGTCATTCTCCAAAATTCTCTCTCTCGTACTTACTCTTTTCCTCTCTGACACACGCACATTCACTATCTCTCTCTCTCACACACACACACACTAACACACACAGTGCACCTTTCTCTCTTCTCTCTCTCTCTCTCTCTCTCTCTCTCTCTCTGTGCCTTTACTTTTCATCCCTATCTCCCCTTTCCATCTCAGAAGAAAAGTGCACTTTTCAGCACATTTCATCAAGCAGTGATATATGCTACTGCAGCATACAGTTCATTTCAGCAAACATCTCCAATGCAAACACAACACACACAACACAAACAAACAAACACAAACACACACACACACACACACACACACACACACACACACACACACACACACACACACACACACACACACACACTGAAACCATTTTCTGATCCCCACTGGGCTTCTGCTGTTGGGATCATATTTTAACCAGGAGAATATTTTCAAATCATTATGGCAATAATAGTGGGTTAGGCTGTGATTGGCAAGTGTGTGCCTGTGTGTGTATGCAAATATCTGTAAAAGAGATTGTATGTGTGCAAGATGTGTGGGAGAGTGTGGGAGAGTATGTGTGCATGTGTGTGTGTGTGTGTGTGTGTGTGTGTCGGTGTGTGTGTGTGTGTGTGTGTGTGTGTGTGTGTGTGTGTGTGTGTGTGGTGTGTGTGTGTGTGTGTGTATAAAACACTAAGAGTGTGTAAGGGCATACTGTATGTGTGTATGCCATGGTGGTCTAATGAGAAAGCACAGGCCTGTGAAGTTTTAATTGGGATTCATGTCAGGCTGAGTGATGAAGGGGGGGGGGCTGCTGAGACTCAACATAGAGGGAATTCATAAATGTTAAAATCAACAAATGAATAAATAAAGCAACGACCGTGCAAAATCTCTGCCACACCAGGGACGCCTAACAGGCAGCACATTAAGCACCCTGGAGCACTCACCTCAACACACCGTTCACAGGGGGAAAAGACACACTGGAAAACTTTCTTTGACTTGCACTTTGTCTCTCACACACACACACACACACACACACACACACACACACACATCTACATATATGAGCACACACTCTCGCACACATGCACAAACTTACATGCAGACACACACACACACACACACACACACACACACACACACACACACACACACACACACACACACACACACACACACACACACACACACACACACACAGAAACCATTTTCTGATCCCCACTGGGCTTCTGCTGTTGGGATCATATTTTAACCAGGAGAATATTTTCAAATCATTATGGCAATAATAGTGGGTTAGGGCTGTGATTGGCAAGTGTGTGCCTGCAATGTGTATAATAAAATATCTGTAAAGAGATTGTATGTGTGCAGATGTGTGGGGGGTGTGGGAGAGTATATGTGTGTGTGTGTGACCAGCAATAATAGGTGTGTGTGTGTGTGTGTGTGTGTGTGTGTGTGTGTGTGTGTGTGTGTAGGTGTGTGTGTGTGTGTGTGTATAAAACACTAAGAGTGTGTAAGGGCATACTGTATGTGTGTATGCCATGGTGGTCTAATGAAAGCACAGGCCCAGAAGTTTTAATGGGATTCATGTCAGGCTGAGTGATGAAGGGGGGGGGGGCTGCTGAGACTCAACATAGAGGGAATTCATAAATGTTAAAATCAACAAATGAATAAATAAAGCAACGACCGTGCAAAATCTCTGCCACACCATGGACGCCTAACAGGCAGCACATTAAGCACCCTGGAGCACTCACCTCAACACACCGTTCACAGGGGGAAAAGACACACTGGAAAACTTTCTTTGACTTGCACTTTGTCTCACACACACACACACACACACACACACACACACACACACACACACACACACACACATATCGTGAGCACATGCACAAAACACACATGCAGAAACTTACATGCAGACACACACACACACACACACACACACACACACACACACACACACACACACACACACACAGAGATACACATACTCTCTCTCTCTCTTAGTGTCTGCCTCATCCCCACAGAGACCTTCATTAAGACTGAGAATGTTAAGCAGCACTCAGACATGCTGGCCTGTGTTATCCGCGGTGCTCACCCTGACTAATTGGCATGGTGGCTTGGGCTGTCAGGCGGCCATGACAAACATTAGACCCCGACACCCCTGAGCCTGACAGCACCAAGGGCCACCGGCGATCAGGAGGAGGAAGAGGAGAGATGGAGGATGAGGAGGCACTCGAACGGTTCCGTGGCCGACATTGTGGTGGCGTTCTAGCCTGCGAGACGAGGAACCTGCAGGGCAGACGTGTTCTACACGGAACCTGCATTAGGAGTGGTTTTCTGCACCCGGGGGACCTGTCAGATGGAGAGGGGAAGAGGAGGGGAAGAGGAGAGGAAGAGGAGAGGAAGAGGAGGAGGGTGCTCTGGAGGAGGTGAGGTGTTATGGTGGTTCAGTGGGAATATAGTGCTCAGACGCTGCATCTCCCAATAAACTAGGACACCAGACATGTCCACTGCAATACTAAGAATGCCGATGTACCAGAGAGACTGGGACAACACATACTTGTACAATATAACATTAAAAATGGGCGGAGAAGAACACCAGTGATATAGGACAGTGGACCAGACTATACACCAGATCACTAAGAATGCTGGGCAATGCTGTTCTTCCCCAGACACAAGGACATCCAGGTCGAACAGGGCCTACTCATCCCATTGAAGGTCAAAAAGTTAAATTGGCCTCTTGATTCTGATTCCCCCGTCGACCTCTTCCTCGTTTGTGTCTGTTTTTTTTCATCTGCCTGTTCGCTGCTCTCTGTGCTTTCAGCCTGCCATCCTCCCTCCCTGCAGCCAGGTTTTAATGCCCTTTAAACTTCTACAACTCGTTTCCCAACTGCAAATACCAAAGTTAAATAATGTTCCAGAGTTTTTAAAAGTCACAGTGGATCCTTGAGCTATCCACTATCTGCCCTCTCTCTCTCTTTTTCTGTGTGTGTGTGTGTGTGTTTGCGTGTGCGTGATACAGAGAGGGAGAGAGAGAGAGCGGGAGAGAGAGACACACACATACACACACACAGACACACAATCCCCCTTCCTTGGCTCATGCGATGTCTTTAATTGAATTTGGAGGCTCATGACTTGTGCATTAACCTTTAGGGACTGGAACAGGAAGGACAGTGTGCCGGCCGTCCACGTATAGCATGGATGTCTCATAAGGTGCCCAGGAGAGAGGGGGGTGGGGGGGCAGGAGAGAGAAGAGAGGAGAGAAGATTCAAAGAGGATGAGAGGGAGGAGGATAGGGCAAGAGAGTGGTGGAGAGGAGAGCAAAAAGAATACAATTCAGGTAGAGGAGGTAGAGCACAGTAGAGGAGTGGAGTAGAGAAAAGGAGGACCAGAGAGGAGAAGAGAACAGAGGGGATGACCAGAGAGGAGATAAAGGGAGGAATAAAGAGAGGAGAGGAGAGAAAGGGAGAACTGAGTAGAGATAGATGGAGTCTCTGTTGACAGTACAGGCTGGTTCTTCCATGCAGACACAACACCAGAGTGCATAGATATGCCACACATCTGGACCTCCCTGTGGCCTTTAGTCCTGCACAGAACATTGCTCTTCCTCCAGACATTCCTTTCTCTCTCTCTCTCTCTCTCTCTTTCCATCTGCATATCTGATATCTCACACAAGATTATATTTCTATTCCTCTGTGTTTCCTTTGCAAGGTCAATCAATCTTCCAGTAAATACCAAAAAGCACAGAAGCAGGAATCTGTCTCTTCCATCAAACTGCATTGTCTGCACCATACATCACAACCTTATCAATAACTCTCAATAAAAGGCTTCGCAGAGCGGTACAAAATATGACCGCCGCCCAGTCCAGCACATTTTTTCCACAAAAATAAATCACGCTGAAAGGCCTATATGATTCTAACTGTCTCACTAAATTGCATTATCCACACTCAATTCTCACTGGTATCTGCTAGACAACAAGTACAAAAAACATGATTAGTTCATAGATTTCACATGTAAAAATTCATTTTATACACCCCCCCCCCATCTTGCCTGTTCATAATTCTGAGAAATTCTTGAATTGTGTGCATGTGCGATGTACTGCGTTTATGTTTATGTGTGTGTGTGTGTGTGTGTGCGTGCTTGTGTGTTTGCTCCTGCGTATGTGTGTTTGTGCATGTGCATGCATGCGTACATATGTCTACGTGTGAGTATGTGTCATGCGCGATGATTACTGTGAATGTATGTGTGTGAGTGTGTATCTGTTTATGCACATGTGTGCACATGGAATGGGTTAACATGACCCCTGGAGGCAAACATACTGAAAAAATTGGTCGTCCTAGGCCCTATGGTTCTCAAGATATTCACAGAAAACTGTGTCTGCCCTACCCTCCTGTGGAAAAGTTGCCCTCCAGTTAAACTTTTCCCCAAATGCTCCCGACGTTGTCCCTACACATAACTGACAAACATTTCCCGACACACACGCACACACCTGCACACGGCACTTGGCAAGTTCATTACACGCGATACCGGTTTAGCGCGTTCTGAACACATTCATATTTCACCGTCACATAGCGTCACACATATTTCTGTACTCACCAGTCTTCATCCACAACATCTCCGCAAGCCGCGAGGTACCCGCTGGTTTTGCTCCACCAAACATTTCCAACACACGCACCAGTATTCCCACGCCATAGCATCTACACTGACTGCATTCACTTCCCTGTTGTGTGTCCCGCCATCAATGGTCCCCCAAGAAAACCCGAACTGTCAAAGTTGCAATCTTTTTGTATTTTTTGGTTTTAATGGCGTGTCTGTAATTGTGGTTAGGGTTTTGAACTGGTTTTAGGGAAAGAGAAAGTATATATTTTTTATAGCGTAAAATAAGGGTAAAATTGTTAGGATCAAGGCAAGTTTATTTTTGTTATGATTAATGTCTTTATTTTGTTAATTGTTTTGTGCACTACTCTCCCACCATTTTGAGTGACGTTTCTAATGGGTAGGCCCATAAAAAGGCTGAGCTTCTGTCATTCTGGCATTCAGGCTGAGGCTGAGGCTGAGGCTGGTGAACATTTAACTCTTTGAATCCCTATTAGTTTTGTATTGGTTATTTGGTTTAGTTAAGTCTTTAAGTGTGAGCAACCCTCGTGTTGATTTTTGTTTGTAGCCTTCTTTCAAAGTTTTTGTTTATCACTTTTGAACACTGTAAATAAACCAGCACTCTTAGCACAAAGTTTGCACTTGTCTGTGGTTAGATCAATGTGCCTTGTACCTTGGTTGCCTGAAAGAGCTGCGCGCATCCCCTTTGTGAGTTTGGACCGGAGGTCTCATTCTTTCACACGTGGTGGCAGGTGGGATTGTGGCGCCCCTAGGGCACTGAGAGAAAGGTTGACTAGACGAGCCCAAGTGCGTAGTAAGGTGGCGTACCGACGGTTGAAAGACACGGGCAGGCTGATGTCGACCCGCCAAGAAGATGGCGGGGAGGGGGTCGAAGACCTGGTGCCTGAAACAGACGGGGAGAAAGTAAGTGATGCACCCGACTTCGCCTCCATGTTCAAGATGCTCCAGAGGGCTGTGAGCAACCAGGAGAAGGAGGCCGTCAAACAGGAGCAGAGATGGAGGAACGTCCAGGTCCAACTCAACACTGTCCACGGGCGAACTGGAAGAAATGAGGGCAAGAGTTCCCCTGCAGCTCCAGGGGCCGTTCCTGGGGTCGCCGGCAACGCCTGCTGATGCTGTGAAGTCGCCTCCCGGGCCCCCCTGCTGTCGTCGCCTCCACGGCGCCCCCTGCTGTCGTCACCACGGCGCCTCCTGCTGCGGTTCCTGTGGTGCCTTTTGCTGCACATCCAGCGATGGTCCCTGCTGGCCCGAGTAGCCAGCCTGCTACGCTGCCAGCCTCCCTGTGGATGCCTGCAGCCCCCCAGCACCCAGTGATGAACCAAGGAGGACCAGCCCCAGCAACCTGGACCCGAGCGTCGGTGCCCAAGATGGAGGAGGGAGATGACGTCGAGCAGTACATGACCACGTTCGAGAGGCTCGCTGCTGCATACCGGTGGCCCCCTGCTGACTGGGCCCACGTTCCTGGTGCCCTACCTGACGGGCAAGGCGAGAGCCGTGACACGCGGGCTATGGATCCTGCAGGCGCCAGAGACTACTTGAAAGTGAAAAGACGCCATCCTGGCCAAGTTTGAGATAAACTGCGAGGTCTACCGTCAGAGGTTCGGGACCCTCGCGATCCAGCCGGGCGACCGCGCCACGAGAGTTCTACAATCGGGATCAAAGACCTCTACACCAAATGGATGAAGCCCACAGAGAAGACTGTGGAGGAGATGGAGAGACTCTGATTCTGGAGCAGTTCCTGCGTTCAGCTGGCTCTGATGTGCGTGTGGGTCAAGGAGCATGATCCACAGACCGGACAACGAGCAGCAGAACTGGTGGACTCCTTCCTCGCCGCCCGTCGTGGACCGAAGGACTTCCGTTACCAGGGCTTCAGCCAACCTGCGGAGAGGGATAAGTCTGCGGGCTATGGTGCGGGAGTGGGTCCTAGGGGTGGGGATCAGCGTAGGGGTCAAAGTAGTCGCACACCTCCACACACACCCAGAGCATCTCCACATGGACAACCTGCATCCACTCAGTCCGCACCCACAAGTACTCAGCCGTTATGTCACCATTGTAGCAGGCCCGGACATTTCATACGTAACTGCCCTGACAAGCGACCAAGAAGTTTTGGTCCCAGTGCTCAGGTCACCACTACTAGTCTGCCAGAAGTCCAGAACAGAGTGCAGACTGTTGATGTTGCTGTTAATGGTCGAGCAGCTAGAGCCCTTTTAGATACCGGTAGCACCCAGACACTGGTGCAACCCCACCTGGTTAATCAGCCAGGAATGCTGACAGGAGGATGCCTACGGGTGCGGTGTGTAAATGGGGACGAGCACCGATACCCTCTAGCTGAAATATGCCTGCGTGTACACGGCCACACATACACTCTCAAAGCCGGAGTAGTGAAGGGCCTCCATCATCCCATAGTGTTGGGCCAAGATGTTGCAATTTTGCCAGAGCTGGTGCAATCTACTTCACCCATAAGTATGGTTGTGACCAGATCTCAGGCTAAAAGAGTGGCAGATGGCGAGACAGAGAAGCAGAAGGTCTGTGAATTGTTCCCCTACTGTGATGAAGAGATTGCGCCCCCCGACACAAACAGGCCACGCAAGGGCCGGCATCAGCGCCGGCGGGAAAAGCTGATTCACAGAGTTGAGTCCATGACGAGTGCAGAGCAGAATGTACCCCCCACTGCAGCTCCAGATGTTTGGGATGTGCCCCATGATTTGAAATTGCTACAAGAGCAGGACGAGACGCTCAAAGATCTTTTCAGTAAGGCCACTGAAATTGACGGTGTGAGCACAGGCCAGGCTAAATCCCTCTCTGGGGAGGACTATTTTGTTAAAGATGGGTTGCTCTACCACCAGCCAGAGGGTGGCAGCACTGAGCAGCTGGTTATCCCCACTAGCCTGAGACCCATATTCTCAAGCTGGGTCATGACATCCCATGGGCAGGTCACCTGGGTAGTGTGGAAGACCCTGCAGAGAATCTCTAACAGATTTTATTGGCCCCGCTTGTACACAGACGATTTCACACACACTGCAAGACATGCCCCATTTGTCAGCTCACCAGCAAGCAGAGGGTTAAGCCATACCCACTTCAGCCTCTCCCTGTCATTGAAGTCCCTTCACCAGGATAGCAATGGATATTGTCGGTCCCCTTGAGCGCACACAGACAGGTCACAAATACATCCTTGTAATCTGTGATTACCGCTTATATCAAGCTTTTCCCCTCCGCAAAGTCACCGCCAGAACCATTGCCCCCTGCCCTCCTACAGTTATTCTCCAGGGTAGGGATCCCACAGGAGATTTTAACTGACCAAGGCACAGCATTCTTGTCGAACACACTTAAGCAGGTCTACAGGTTGTTAGGGATACGGGGTATTAGGACCACTCCCTACCACCCGCAGACCGACGGGCTGGTGGAGAGGTACAACCAGACCCTCAAAAGCATGCTGCGAAAGTTTGTGGGTGCTAATGCCAAGGACTGGGATCGCTGGCTCCCTTACCTCATGTTTGCATACCGTGAGGTACCCCAAGCCTCAACCGGGTTCTCGCCATTTGAACTTTTGTATGGGAGGCAAGTGCGGGGCCCTCTGGATTTGCTGAGGGATGCCTGGGAGTCACCGAGCACCACTACCACGAACATCCTCACCTATGTGATCGCCATGAGGGAGAAGATGGAGGAGATGGCGACCCTGGTGAGGGAGAACATGGAGAACGCTCAACAGACCCAGTCCAGCTGGTATGACAAGTCAGCCCGACAGCGCACGTTCCAGCCCGGCCAGAAAGTTCTCCTGCTCCTGCCAACAGAGGAGAACAAGCTGCTGGCCAAGTGGCAGGGGCCCTTCAGCATCAGCCGGAAGATGGGGCCAGCCACCTACGAGCTGGACATGCCTGGGAGGAGGAAGCCACAGCGGGTGTTCCATATAAACCTGCTCAAAGAGTACCACGACAGAAAGCCGCCAGTGAGTGACCAGCTCATGGTGCAAGCCGTGAGAGAAGAGTATGACACCCCTGAGCAGTTTTTCCCCACTGACTGCACAGCAGGGGAACCAGACTTCTCCCATCTCACTGCAGAGCAACAGGAAGAGCTGCGGGCTATCATCCCAGAAGGCCTGTTCACCGGGCAGCCTGGGACTACTTCACTGGCTGAGCACCCGATCCACCTGAAAGAGACCACCCCGAAGCGGCAGCGAATGTACCGGGTTCCGGAGCGGTTACTGCCTGCTCTCCAGGAGGAGCTGCAGGTGATGGAGCGACTGGGCGTCATTGAGCGCTCGGACAGTGCCTGGAGTAGCCCCATTGTCCTGGTGAAGAAGGATGGCACCATGAGGTTCTGTGTGGACTTCCGCCAAGTCAATGCCCAGACCCACTTCGACGCCTACCCCATGCCACGGCTCGAGGAGCTGGTGGAACGGGTGGGTGGGGCCCGGTTCATCACGACGTTGGACTTGAGCAAAGGGTACTGGCAGGTCCCGCTGGCCAAGGAGGCCAGACTCTACACTGCCTTCCGATCACCCGTGGGCTGTTCCAGTTCACAAAGATGCCCTTCGATCTCAGGGGAGGCCAGCCACCTTCCAGCGGCATGGACCGTGTGCTGGAAGGGACTGGGGCCTTTGCTGGTGCTTACCTGGATGATATCGTGGTCCACAGCGCCACCTGGAGCACGTGGAACATCTAGCCGAGATCTTCAAACGCGTCCGCGAGGCTGGGTTGACGATCCAGCCCAAGAAATGCACCATTGCTCAGCCCGAGGTGTGCGTTACCTGGGTCACATTGTGGGCCATGGTGTGATCTGCCCACAAACGGACAAGCTTCGAGGCCATCCGCAACTGCCCGGCCTCAAAACCAAGAAGGATGTGAGGTCCTTTTTTGGGTCTTGCAGGGTGGTACAGGCGCTTTGTGCCTAACTTTGCCACCATGGCGGCGGCTCACTGACCTGACCAGGAAGTCTGGGTCAGCAAGGGTCAGGTGGGAGGAGCCATACGAGAGAGCCTTCACAGAGTTGAAGGAGGCTCTGTGTGCAGCGATGCAGTTTTGAAGAGCCCTGACTTTGACAAGCCATGGACAGTCCAAACTGACGCCTCTGGGGTTGGGCTGGGGCGGTCCTACTCCAGGGGAAGGCGACCAACAGCGCCAGTCGCCTACATTAGCCGCAAACTGTTCCCACGAGACCCGATACTCAGCTGTCGAGCTGGAGTGTCTTGCGGTGAAGTGGGCCTTGGACACATTCCGTTACTACCTTCTAGGTAGAGACTTTCGCTTGAAACAGACCATCGAAAGCACTGAAATGGTTAGGCCAGATGAAGGACACCAATGCAAGGGTAACAAGGTGGTTTTTTAAGCTGCAGCCCTTTAAGTTTGAGGTTGTTTACAGGCCCGGAAAGCACAACCTGGTTGCTGACTACCTGTCTCGCCACCCCTGTGTTGAGTCTCCAGAGGAGGGGGGAAATGTGGAAAAGTTGCCCTCCAGTTAAACTTTTCCCCAAATGCTCCCGACGTTGTCCCTACACATAACTGACAAACATTTCCCGACACACACGCACACACCTGCACACGCACTTGGCAAGTTCATTACATGCGATACCGGTTTAGCGCGTTCTGAACACATTCATATTTCACCGTCACATAGCGTCACACATATTTCTGTACTCACCAGTCTTCATCCACAACATCTCCGCAAGCCGCGAGGTACCCGCTGGTTTTGCTCCACCAAACATTTCCACCACACGCACCAGTATTCCCACGCCATAGCATCTACACTGACTGCATTCACTTCCCTGTTGTGTGTCCCGCCATCAATGGTCCCCCGAGAAAACCCGAACTGTCAAAGTTGCAATCTTTTTGTATTTTTTGGTTTTGATGGCGTGTCTGTAATTGTGGTTAGGGTTTTGAACTGGTTTTAGGGAAAGAGAAAGTATATATTTTTTATAGCGTAAAATAAGGGTAAAATTGTTAGGATCAAGGCAAGTTTATTTTTGTTATGATTAATGTCTTTATTTTGTTAATTGTTTTGTGCACTACTCTCCCACCATTTTGAGTGACGTTTCTAATGGGTAGGCCCATAAAAAGGCTGAGCTTCTGTCATTCGGGGAAGAGTGGCATAGGGAGAGCAGCTTGCTGTGAGGCTGAGTCTGGTTTGGTTTGTGAACATTTAACTCTTTGAATCCCTATTAGTTTTGTATTGGTTATTTTGTTTAGTTAAGTCTTTAAGTGTGAGCAACCCTCGTGTTGATTTTTGTTTGTAGCCTTTTTTCAAAGTTTTTGTTTATCACTTTTGAACACTGTAAATAAACCAGCACTCTTAGCACAAAGTTTGCACTTGTCTGTGGTTCGTCAATGTCTTCTTGTACCTTGGTTGCCTGAAAGAGCCGCGATCCCCTTTGTGAGTTTGGACCGTGAGGTCTCATTCTTCACACGCGGGTGGCAGCGGTGGGATTGTGGCCCCCTAGGGCACTGAGAGAAAGGTTGACTAGACGAGTAAGCGCGTGGTAAGGTGGCGCACCGACGGTTGAAAGACACGGGCAGGCTGATGTCGACCCGCCAAGAAGATGGCGGGGAGGGGGTCGAAGACCTGGTGCCTGAAACAGGCGGGAGAAAGTAAGTGATGCACCCGACCCGCCTCCATGTTCAAGATGCTCCAGAGGGCTGTGGAGCAACCAGGAGAAGGAGGCCGTCAAACAGGAGCAGAGATGGAGGAACGTCCAGGTCCAACTCAACACTGTCCACGGCGAACTGGAAGAAATGAGGGCAAGAGAGTTCCCCTGCAGCTCAGGGGCCGTTCCTGGGGTCGCAAAGCGCAAGTCGCCTGCTGATCGCGTCCACGTAAGCCTGCCGTCGCCTCCACGGGCGCCCCCTGCTGTCGCCACCACGGCCTCCTGCGCTTGGTTCCTGTGGTGCCTTTTGCTGCACATCCAGCGATGGTCCTGCTGGCCCGAAAGTAGCCAGCCTGCTACGCTGCCAGCCTCCCCTGTGGATGCCTGCAGCCCCCAGCACCCAGTGATGAACCGGAGGACCAGCCCCAGCAACCTGGACCCGGCGCCGGTGCCCAAAGATGGAGGAGGGAGATGGCGTCGAGCAGTACATGACCACGCTCGAGGAGCTCTTGCTGCATACCGGTGGCCCCTGCTGACTGGGCCACGCCTGGTGCCCTACCTGACCCGGGCAAGGCGAGAGATACGTCGTGCTATGGATCCTGCAGACGCCAGAGACTACTTGGAAAG
Organism: Alosa alosa; assembly: GCF_017589495.1. NCBI lineage: Eukaryota > Metazoa > Chordata > Actinopteri > Clupeiformes > Clupeidae > Alosa > Alosa alosa. The sequence continues at coordinate 13,581,195 of NC_063192.1, forward strand.
TGAAAGACGCCATCCTGGCCAAGTTTGAGATAAACTGGCGAGGTCTACCGTCAGAGGTTCGGGACCCTCGGGTGATCCAGCCGGCGACCGTTTTCACCAGAGTTCTACAATCCCGGATCAAAGACCTCTACACCAAATGGATGAAGCCCACAGAAGACTGTGGAGGGGAGATCGGAGAGACTCTGATTCTGGAGCAGTTCCCTGCGCTCGCTGGCTCCTGATGTGCGTGTGGGTCAAGGAGCATGATCCCTGCCAGACCGGACAGCGAGCAGCAGAACTGGTGGGACTCCTTCCTGCCGCCCGCCGTGGACGAAGGACTTCCGTTACCAGGGCTTCAGCCAACCTACGGAGAGGGGTAAGTCCTGCATGGCTATGGTGCGGAGTGGGTCCCTAGGGGTGGGGATCAGCGTAGGGGTCAAAGTAGTCGACACCTCCACACACACCCAGAGCATATCCACATGGACAACCTGCATCCACTCAGTCCGCACCCACAAGTACTCAGCCGTTATGTCACCATTGTAGCAGGCCCGGACATTTCATACGTAACTGCCCTGACAAGCGACCAAGAAGTTTTGGTCCCAGTGCTCAGGTCACCACTACTAGTCTGCCAGAAGTCCAGAACAGAGTGCAGACTGTTGATGTTGCTGTTAATGGTCGAGCAGCTAGAGCCCTTTTAGATACCGGTAGCACCCAGACGCTGGTGCAACCCCACCTGGTTAATCAGCCAGGAATGCTGACAGGAGGATGCCTACGGGTGCGGTGTGTAAATGGCGACGAGCACCGATACCCTCTAGCTGAAATATGCCTGCGTGTACACGGCCACACATACACTCTCAAAGCCGGAGTAGTGAAGGGCCTCCATCATCCCATAGTGTTGGGCCAAGATGTTGCAATTTTGCCAGAGCTGGTGCAATCTACCTCACCCATAAGTATGGTTGTGACCAGATCTCAGGCTAAAAGAGTGGCAGATGGCGAGACAGAGAAGCAGAAGGTCTGTGAATTGTTCCCCTACTGTGATGAAGAGATTGGCCCCCGACACAAACAGGCCACTTAAAGGGGCGGCATCAGCGCCCGGCGGGAAAGCTGATTCACAGAGTTGAGTCCATGACAGTGCAGAGCAGAATGTACCCCCCCACTGCAGCTCCAGATGTTTGGGATGTGCCCCATGATTTGAAATTGCTACAAGAGCAGGGCCGAGGCAGCTCAAAGATCTTTTTCAGTAAGGCCACTGAAATTGGCGGTGTGAGCACAGGCCAGGCTAAATCCCTCTCTGGGGAGGACTATTTTGTTAAAGATGGGTTGCTCTACCACCAGCCAGAGGGTGGCAGCACTGAGCAGCTGGTTATCCCCACTAGCCTGAGACCTAATATTCTCAAGCTGGGTCATGACATCCCATGGGCAGGTCACCTGGGTAGTGTGAAGACCCTGCAGAGAATCTCCCTAACAGATTTTGTTGGCCCGGCTTGTACACAGGCGTTCACACACACTGCAAGACATGCCCCATTTGTCAGCTCACCAGCAAGCAGAGGGTTAAGCCATACCCACTTCAGCCTCTCCCTGTCATTGAAGTCCCCTTCACCAGGATAGCAATGGATATTGTCGGTCCCCTTGAGCACACACAGACAGGTCACAAATACATCCTTGTAATCTGTGATTACCCTACGCCATATCGAAGCTTTTCCCCTCCATGAAGTCACCGCCAGAACCATTGCCCCTGCCCTCCTACAGTTATTCTCCAGGGTAGGGATCCCACAGGAGATTTTAACTGACCAAGGCACAGCATTCTTGTCGAACACACTTAAGCAGGTCTACAGGTTGTTAGGGATCACGGGTATTGGGACCACTCCCTACCACCACTTGAACCAGACCCGAGGGCTGGTGGAGAGGTACAACCAGACCCTCAAAAGCATGCTGCGAAAAGTTTGTGGGTGCTAATGCCAAGGACTGGGATCGCTGGCTCCCTTACCTCATGTTTGCATACCGTGAGGTACCCCAAGCCTCAACCGGGTTCTCGCCATTTGAACTTTTGTATGGGAGGCAAGTGCGGGGCCCTCTGGATTTGCTGAGGGATGCCTGGGAGTCACCGAGCGCCACTACCACGAACATCCTCACCTATGTGATCGCCATGAGGGAGAAGATGGAGGAGATGGTGACCCTGGTGAGGGAGAACATGGAGAACGCTCAACAGACCCAGTCCAGCTGGTATGACAAGTCAGCCCGACAGCGCACGTTCCAGCCCGGCCAGAAAGTTCTCCTGCTCCTGCCAACAGAGGAGAACAAGCTGCTGGCCAAGTGGCAGGGGCCCTTCAGCATCAGCCGGAAGATGGGGCCAGCCACCTACGAGCTGGACATGCCTGGGAGGAGGAAGCCACAGCGGGTGTTCCATATAAACCTGCTCAAAGAGTACCACGACAGAAAGCCGCCAGTGAGTGACCAGCTCATGGTGCAAGCCGTGAGAGAAGAGTATGACACCCCTGAGCAGTTTTTCCCCACTGACTGCACAGCAGGGGAACCAGACTTCTCCCATCTCACTGCAGAGCAACAGGAAGAGCTGCGGGCTATCATCCCAGAAGGCCTGTTCACCGGGCAGCCTGGGACTACTTCACTGGCTGAGCACCCGATCCACCTGAAAGAGACCACCCCGAAGCGGCAGCGAATGTACAGGGTTCCGGAGCGGTTACTGCCTGCTCTCCAGGAGGAGCTGCAGGTGATGGAGCGACTGGGCGTCATTGAGCGCTCGGACAGTGCCTGGAGTAGCCCCATTGTCCTGGTGGCGAAGAAGGATGGCACCATGAGGTTCTGTGTGGACTTCCGCCAAGTCAATGCCCAGACCCACTTCGACGCCTACCCCATGCCACGGCTCGAGGAGCTGGTGGAACGGGTGGGTGGGGCCCGGTTCATCACGACGTTGGACTTGAGCAAAGGGTACTGGCAGGTCCCGCTGGCCAAGGAGGCCAGACTCTACACTGCCTTCCGATCACCCCGTGGGCTGTTCCAGTTCACAAAGATGCCCTTCGATCTCCAGGGAGCGCCAGCCACCTTCCAGCGGCTCATGGACCGTGTGCTGGAAGGGACTGGGGCCTTTGCTGGTGCTTACCTGGATGATATCGTGGTCCACAGCGCCACCTGGAGGGAGCACGTGGAACATCTAGCCGAGATCTTCAAACGCGTCCACGAGGCTGGGTTGACGATCCAGCCCAAGAAATGCACCATTGCTCAGCCCGAGGTGCGTTACCTGGGTCACATTGTGGGCCATGGTGTGATCTGCCCACAAACGGACAAGCTCGAGGCCATCCGCAACTGCCCGCGGCCTCAAACCAAGAAGGATGTGAGGTCCTTTTTGGGTCTTGCAGGGTGGTACAGGCGCTTTGTGCCTAACTTTGCCACCATGGCGGCGCCGCTCACTGACCTGACCAGGAAGTCTGGGTCAGCAAGGGTCAGGTGGGAGGAGCCGCACGAGAGAGCCTTCGCAGAGTTGAAGGAGGCTCTGTGCAGCGATGCAGTTTTGAAGAGCCCTGACTTTGACAAGCCATGGACAGTCCAAACTGACGCCTCTGGGGTTGGGCTGGGGGCGGTCCTACTCCAGGGGGAAGGCGACCAACAGCGGCCAGTCGCCTACATTAGCCGCAAACTGTTCCCACGAGAGACCCGATACTCAGCTGTCGAGCTGGAGTGTCTGGCGGTGAAGTGGGCCTTGGACACATTCGTTACTACCTTCTAGGTAGAGACTTTTCGGCTTGAAACAGACCATCGAAAGCACTGAAATGGTTAGGCCAGATGAAGGACACCAATGCAAGGGGGGTAACAAGGTGGTTTTTAGCGCTGCAGCCCTTTAAGTTTGAGGTTGTTTACAGGCCCGGAAAGCACAACCTGGTTGCTGACTACCTGTCTCGCCACCCCTGTGTTGAGTCTCCAGAGGAGGGGGGAAATGTGGAAAAGTTGCCCTCCAGTTAAACTTTTTCCCCAAATGCTCCCCGACGTTGTCCCTACACATAACTGACAAACATTTCCCGACACACACGCACACACCTGCACACGGCTTGGCAAGTTCATTACACGCGATACCGGTTTAGCGCGTTCTGAACACATTCATATTTCACCGTCACATAGCGTCACACATATTTCTGTACTCACCAGTCTTCATCCACAACATCTCCGCAAGCCCGCGAGGTACCCGCTGGTTTTGCTCCACCAAACATTTCCAACACACGCACCAGTATTCCCACGCCATAGCATCTACACTGACTGCATTCACTTCCTGTTGTGTGTCCCGCCATCAATGGTCCCCGAGAAAACCCGAACTGTCAAAGTTGCAATCTTTTTGTATTTTTCGCTTTTGATGGCTGGTCTGTAATTGTGGTTAGGGTTTTGAACTGGTTTTAGGGAAAAGAGAAAGTATATATTTTTTATAGCGTAAAATTGTTAGGATCAAGGCAAGTTTATTTTTTTGTTATGATTAATGTCTTTATTTTGTTAATTGTTTTGTGCACTACTCTCCCCACCATTTTGAGTGGCGTTTCTAATGGGTAGGCCCATAAAAAGGCTGAGCTTCTGTCATTCGGGGAAGGGTGGCATAGAGAGAGCAGCTTGCTGTGAGGCTGAGTCTGGTTTGGTTTGTGAACATTTAACTCTTTGAATCCCTATTAGTTTTGTATTGGTTATTTGGTTTAGTTAAGTCTTTAAGTGTGAGCAACCCTCGTGTTGATTTTGTTTGTAGCCTTCTTTCAAAGTTTTTGTTTTATCACTTTTTGAACACTGTAAATAAACCAGCACTCTTAGCACAAAGTTTGCACTTGTCTGTGGTTCGTCAATGTCTTCGTGTACCTTGGTTGCCTGAAAGAGCGCGCATCCCCTTTGTGAGTTTGGACCGTGAGGTCTCATTCTTCACACCTCCTTTCGGGGGGTGCAGTCCAGCGGGGGGGCTACAGATCCAAACGAAAAACGATGGTTCCATCACGCATCCATATGGGGTTACATGCCCACCAAGTTTCGCTCTACCCGGTCTTTCAGTGTCCCGGAATCCTTGACGGAAATTTGGACATGCTAAAAAAGGAAGGAAAAAAATCTGATTAAACCTATATGGCCGACGCCAGCTCAAGGGCGGTCATAATAATGCACAGTGCTCCTAATATACTTTACCCAATCGAATAGAAAACCAACCTCCTGTAGCCTTCTCAGTGCTACCTCATACTGTATGCTGGGCAATAGCAGAGGTACAGTACATATACAGTAGCAAGCAGATTTGTAAAATAACTATTTTATATCAAGGAGTCTGGTTTAAAAACTGGTGATTTCTTTTCCTCTATGGTCTGTGCATGTAAATGTGTGTGTGTGTGTGTGTCTGTGAATGTGTATGTCTCTGTGTGTGTGAATGCATGTCCATAGTGTGAGTTGATAGAGGGCACGTGGATGAACTGGTTTGTGACCCAGGGGGTTCAGGAGGGGGGGTGCAGGAGGGTGGATCAGATGGGGAGGGGGGCATGGGGTTTTATCTTGAGAGGGAGACCAAGAGAGAGGGCCAGAGTAGGTGTTAAACGTGGTACATACTCGACATTCCCGACCTGTAGCGCGACAATGTGACGTCAAAATGACGTACAGTAGAACTCGCTGGCGTGCCAGGATTTTGGCCAGGTCGCACCAGGTCGTGCACCACTCTATTTTTTTCAGCTGAGCACGGCAAAGCGGAAATAGGAAGATGCACTAGTTCAAGGGCAAGTGAGAGTTTAGGATCTGGACTGAAGTGGGCGCCAGTGATGAAAATCAGCAGGAGAAATCCACTAACACACACTGCAGTCTCCATTCGGAGTTCTGTATTTGCGTTGAAGTTTAATCTGCTTGTGTTCTACCAAACAGACTATGAGAGCTCTGCCAGGCTCATCCATTACTTCTATCAACCAGAACTGGTGTGTGTGTGTGTGTGTGTGTGTGTGTTCCCTTCCCCTCCCTCTCTCTCTCTTTCTGTCTCTCTGTCTCTCTCTGTTTCTGAACATCAGTACAACTTAACCCAGTAGAGAAGCCTTTTTGTGTCTTAAAGAGGCAAATGAACCGGATTATGGGGGAGGTCTCCGATAGCGAGCCAAAGACAAAGGCCTCCTTTTCTCCCCTCAGCGCGATCGCCTCAACTTGAGCCGCCTCGCCTCATGTCCTTCTCGTGGCAGTGGCAGCGTGGATCTGAGCCAGGAGAGAAAGAGAGATAGAGAGGGATGGAGGCAGAGAGAGACAGAGACAGAAAGAGAGAAGAGAAGAAGGCATCTTGTGTTCAGCTATAATGAGAGAAGATCTGCATGCAGCCAGAGACGAACATGGCCACAGACGAGATGGCAGACTGCCTGAGGGATACCTCAACCCCCAAGACACACACACACACACACACACACACACACACACACACACACACACACACACAGTCAATTAATCACACACAGAGACAGCCAATCAAACAAACATGAGACAGCAGACAGCTTCTGATGCATTAAACCTAACAAATACACACACACAGACACACTCACACAAAAGGGAAAAAGACGCACACAAAAAAGAGTATGGATTATAATGATGAGATGGCAGACAGTTTCAGATTGGGACATGCATACACACACACTTTGTGACTGGTAAGAGTGTGTGCACTGGAGTGGTGTGTGTGTGTCGCGTGTGTCCAAGGGCTCTCCTTCCCTGTCTCTGTATGTGTCTGCAGGGCTGGTTAAAAAAGAAACAATGTCCCAGAGGAGCAGAAGGAAATATCTTCTCCCACTCCTCAACAGCCAGCTCCACCGCTGGAGGTAATGCACACACACTCCCCACACTCACACACATACACAACGCAACATAACACACACACACACCACAGTCTGCCTGTCTATGCATCTACGTGTGTGTGTGTTTTTATTATGGGAGTGTATCAATTACAATCTGAGTGTTGTTGTATCTGTATTCATGTGTCTATTCTGCAATCAAATGATGTCAATGTTGTCAAATGGATTTGGCCTTTTCTGACTTGTTCCATCCTTCTCCTCTCTCTCTCTCCTCTCTCTCTCTCTCTCTCTGTCTCTCTCTGTTTCTGAACATCAGTACAACTTAACCCAGTAGAGAAGCCTTTTTTGTGTCTTAAAGAGGCAAATGAACCGGATTATGGGGGGAGGTCTCCGATAGCGAAGCCAAAGACAAAGGCCTCCTTTTTCTCCCCTGTAGCGATAAGCCTCAACTTGAGCCGCCTCGCCTCATGTCCTTCTCGTGGCAGTGGCAGCGTGGATCTGAGCCAGGAGAGAAAGAGAGATAGAGAGGGATGGAGGCAGAGAGAGACAGAGACAGAAAGAGAGAAGAGAAGAAGGCATCTTGTGTTCAGCTATAATGAGAGAAGATCTGCATGCAGCCAGAGACGAACATGCCCACAGACGAGATGGCAGACTGCCTGAGGGATACCTCAACCCCCAAGACACACACACACACACACACACACACACACACACACAGTCAATTAATCACACACAGAGACAGCCAATCAAACAAACATGAGACAGCAGACAGCTTCTGATGCATTAAACCTAACAAATACACACACACAGACACACTCACACAAAAGGGAAAAAGACGCACACAAAAAAGAGTATGGATTATAATGATGAGATGGCAGACAGTTTCAGATTGGGACATGCATACACACACACTTTGTGACTGGTAAGAGTGTGTGCACTGGAGTGGTGTGTGTGTGTCGCGTGTGTCCAAGGGCTCTCCTTCCCTGTCTCTGTATGTGTCTGCAGGGCTGGTTAAAAAAGAAACAATGTCCCAGAGGAGCAGAAGGAAATATCTTCTCCCACTCCTCAACAGCCAGCTCCACCACTGGAGGTAATGCACACACACTCCCCACACTCACACACATACACAAACGCACACACACACACACCACAGTCTGCCTGTCTATGCATCTACGTGTGTGTGTGTTTATTATGGGAGTGTATCAATTACAATCTGAGTGTTGTTGTATCTGTATTCATGTGTCTATTCTGCAATCAAATGATGTCAATGTTGTCAAATGGATTTGGCCTTTTTCTGACTTGTTCCATCCTTCTCCTCGTCTTTTCCCTTCTCTCTCTCTCTCTCTCTCTCTCTCTCTCTCTCTCTCTCTCTCTCTCTCTCTCTCCGTTTGCCTCAGTGTGCCCACCTCTCCTTTTGGTCTCTTTTTTTTGGGCCACACAGGAAGTGACTGACTGGCCTGTTAAACCACTTCCTTCCTAGAGTAGGCTGGCAAATGCCCTCGGGAGTGCTCAGGCAGCCAGGCCACGCCGCTTCATTAAAACGATCAAATGTCAGCGCTATTACACGATAAAGGGACAATTACATCCCCAAGAGTTCACAGGGTTCAGGCAGTTAAAAGTGAGTGTGTGAGCGAGGGAGACAGGGGGGGTTAGGGTCAAGAGGACGTTCCGCTGGCTAACAGAATCTGCCTGCTGTCTGTTGTCCAGAGCATCACTTGTGTCCAACACAATCGAGTCATTATGTGTGAAAAGGCAGGACTCTCTGCTCGACCAGAGACCAGAGATGAGGACAAGCAGCAGACAGAGACAGAGACGGGGGTAGAGAGAGAGAGAGAGGGAGGGAGAGGAGGAGGGTAAGAGGAACTTAGAGATAGAAAGAGTAGAAAGTGAGATGAACAGAGGGAAAAGGGGGGAGTTGGGGGGTAGAGAGAGAGAGAGAGAGAGGGAGGGAGAGGAGGAGGGTAAGAGGAACTTAGAGATATAAAGAGTAGAAAGAGAGATGAACAGAGGGAAAAGGGGGGAGTTAGAGAGAGAGAGAGAGAGACAGAAAAGAGAGAGAGAGATGTCACTCTGGCTGGATATCAAAGCATTCCCAAAGCAGATAGGCCATGTACTGTCCTCCATGAAACATTATCATGTGAGGGAACGCCTCCAGAGCTGAGAGTCTTCTGCCTGGAGACTGGACAGGATCACACTGTTACTGCTACAGCAAAATCATGGGACACGGATGACCGAGACAGAGAGAGAGAGAGAGGATGAAGGAGAGAGAAAGAGCATGTGTGTGCGTGTGTGTGGATACATTTCACAGATATGCACAGGAGTCCAGGAGGTGTTTTTGATTTGTGTGTATGAGTGCAAAATGAAGAAAACAGAATTAGAGCAAGAGTGAGTGAGTCAATGGGAGTGAAAGAAGAGAGAGAGAGAGAAAGAGAAAGAGAGAGAGAGAGAGAAAGAAAGAGAGAGAGTGAGAGAGAGAGAGGGAAAGAGAGGAAATGAGATATATCGAGCCAGATCTCCTGGGTGTAGCCAGCTGTGACGCCCTCCCAGTGCCTCCGGTTCTCTGGCGTGTCACTAACACGCCTTTAACACACACACACACACACACACACACACACACACACACACAGAAACACAGAAACAGCCCCACGTCCACAGATGTCTGGACGACACACTCAGCAGACCTGCGCAAACAGTCCTGTTAAACAGTGTTACTGTTGGACCGGCCAGGCGCTCACAGCAATAACGAGCATGCTGACAGCAGGCTGTAGGACTTCACCACTGGTCAGGGAGGACGGGTTGGACCGGGTCTTTGAGGACCACAGAGGGGCTCTGACCTGCGGCCAGTTCTGGTCTCTGATGGGGTGGAGCCTCGAGAGACTTAAGTATAAGTATATATACTCTTTTGATCCCGTGAGGGAAATTTGGTCTCTGCATTTATCCCAATCCGTGAATTAGTGAAACACACTTAGCACACAGTGAACACACAGTTCACTGTGCTTTACCTCACAGTGAGGTAAAGCACACTAATCCCAGCGCAGTGAGCTGCCTGCAACAACAGCGGCGCTCGGGGAGCAGTGAGGGGTTAGGTGCCTTGCTCAAGGGCATTTCAGCCTTTCCCGAACCACTTCGAACCGGCAACCCTCTGGTTACAGGTCCGGAGTGCTAACCAGTGGGCCACGGCTGCCCCCACTTAAGATGTGACTTTCCCACTTTCAAGTCTGTCTCTGATGCATCACCTTTCTAATGTCAGGTCGTCTTCATGAAATCCACATATGAAAGTTTCAACACTTTCCCAGAATCAAATCTCTATCCCAGACATAACACTAACAGTTTTTGCTGATACAGACTTTTTTTTATATGTGTGTGTGTGCATGTTTGTACTGTATGTATTTGTGTATTTTTGTGTGTGTGTGTGTGTGTGTGTGTGTCTCGTGTCCGTATGAGAAAGTCCAAATGAGAAAGTGCTGTTGAGATACATCCATTTATCAGCGTAGTTGCCAACACTGCATTGCTGTTCAGCTAAAACTTCCCCCCGTTAAAGGAAAAAAAGTCATATGTGATTAAAAAACAAATCTGTCCTCCAGACACAGTGAAGCGAGGATGGTACACAACACTGTGTTCCTGACCATGGTCTGCTCCCTAAGCACTCCGCAGGGAACCACAGGAATCAGTATTTCCCTCTGTATTTCCTTATAGAACACCTAAAGTGGTTCATTAAATAACCAGCTGAACAAATGGACAAAATGATGGCCACAGGACATAACTCAGCCTGAACGTTTACACTGCCCAGGCCAATAAATAAAGAGTAGAGCAACTCGGGGACCTGCACGGGGAGGTGGTGTGTGTGTGTGTGTGAGAGAGAGAGAGAGAGAGTGTGTGTGTTGAGTATTTCTGCAACAGAGAGAGATTATGAGAGTGTGTGAATATGTGGAGGAGAGGAGTTGAGGAGAAGGGGAAGAGAGTGGGGCTCCGTGAGTCGAGGTGAACGAGTTCATATGGTTCTGTGTTCAGAGAACCTTCCCTGGGCTACATTTCACAAACATGGCATGATTGGCAAAGCCCAAAAAAATCTGTTCCAGGAACTTCACAAAGGGACCTGTGGCATATAAGGGTAGGGTATCAAACCAGAAAGTTCTCTTTTGAGTGGGCCCTAGGGACAAAAATTCCACCGCTGGAATCCGCCACAGCCACTCATAGCCTGGCACACACTGGAATGTCAAGTATAGGTCCGATGCGTAATTTGAATCCGTCTGATCCTTTGATCATAACCTTTGGGTGATTGTGTGGTCAGAGGGAACACTGTCCCCTCCTTCTTTTACACAGTGGGCATTAGAGGATTAAGAAAGAGGCATGTGCTGGTACCACAAAAGAGGATAAAACTTCATAGTGAAATGTAGACCGAGACAGCTGCACACCAACAAACACCATGCGTGAGCTTCGTCAGTGTTTTGTCAGTGAAGGTCATATAACCAGTGTTCCCTCTGTGAGACGCAGGTCAACTGGAGTGGACATAACAATCAAAGCTTTGCTGGTCTCACGAGAAGAAAGACAATAGCAGTTGTGCTTGACAATGACACTTTTCCAGCTCCCTTATCACACGTCGGTGACAGTCAAAACACATCCATATCAACACCACAACAGAGCCAGATCTGGGCCACAGCTGTTCGAAACGTGTTCACTTCCTGACAGGGATATGAGCTCTATTATGTATTCATGACAGTAACACGCAACAACCAGTTTGTGCAAGTGACCCTAAAAAACCCAACAAACCTTCCATACAACCATTTATCTGTCTCCGGGACGGTTGCTCTCCAGCAGTGAATAAATGAGAATGCATATGCCGTATATACGCATATAAGAGGATATTGCTATCCCATAGAGTCACGGAGCTCAGGCAAGGGCCCCCTAAAGGATTTTTAAGCTTTATGTCTTAGTTTACAGAGCAGCTGTCTCAAACATAAATCTGCCAAAGGAGAAATTACCTCAGTGCCTATAGGGAGAAAGGGAAAGATGGAGAGAGTGTGAGAGAGAGAAAGACAGAGAGAAAGACAGAGGGAGAGAGGTGCAGGAGGGATGGAGCGGAACTCGACTGTTAAATCGCGCTCTTCGAGATGATCCTCAGAAACAGATGTCCTTTTCCCTCCAAGGAGCACCTTTAGTCGTCGTTATTTATTTATTTACCAGTGCGATACTAATGGAATAGCCCTGTTGTGGCAAAATAGGCCATGTTAAGTTGTTCCTCTCCTTGACACAACCCTGGCTCTGAATATAGATCCATTAGAAGAACAGGGAGGAGAGCAGGAGGAAGAGGAACACAGATGCAATGAGAAGAGAGGGAGTGAGAGAAAGTGAAAGAGAAAGTGCGAGGGGGTGGGGGGGGAAGAGAAAATAAAAAAGGGGGATAGTCTCCTGGGACATTTCCTGCCACTCATTCCTCTCCTCCTTTTCTCTCCCTTGTTTTCAGGGCCAAGAGGAACTGGGAGAGCGGAATGTGAAATGGCTGACTGAAAAGGGCTGGGGGAAGAGTAGAGTGCGGCTCTATTCTGTCGGGTGCCCAGGCCACTCGCGTTCCCTGGCTCACGCTCCGCTCCTACGGGAGAGGCTTGTGAGCCTTTGGCCCCCCTGGCCCCGGCTGGCAGCGTCGCAGAGACCTGACTTCCCTGCTCATTTGTCCGGGAATTGTAGCTCCTGCTGGTATGTGTGTGTGTGTGTGATGTGTATGGTGTGTGTGTGTGTGTGTGTGTGTGGGTGTTTTGGCGGAGGGGTGGCCCCAGGTTGTGCGGTGGGCATGCTTTCCCACAGGGCTGAAAGGATGCGGCTGACAGATCGGCCCACTCGGCATTCAAAGGAGACAAACAGCGACGGGGTCAGTCGCTCTGACCCCTGATCCCCCCCCGTTCCTGCCCATCCAAAAGCTCTATACAGAACCACCACCAGCTCCAACTCCACCTCCCACCCACCCAACCAGCCTGCCTGCCCGGCTCCCTACCAACCCCGACCCCACAGCCCCCTACCACCGGCCGGGTCTTCACACATCCGCCCTCCCCTGCACAACCAGCCGCATCTGATTCTTCTGTCTCCTCTAGACAGCTAATTAATTGAATCGCTTTAGCTGTTTGTTTTTGTCTTGCCATTTAGCGTGGCATTTGCTGTCTGTCCCTCTGTGTGTGTGTGTGTGTGTGTGTGTGTGTGTGTGTGTGTGTGCATAGCCTGAGCAGTCGTTAAGGCCAATTTGCTCTCCTCCTCTCTCTCTTTCCCAAAACCCCTCATGACACATACAAACATGACCCATCCACCCATGCACACACACACTCCTCACACACACACACACACACACACACACAGACACACACATAGACACACATGCTGGAACTTCTCCAGCTGCCAAAGCTCGTGAGACCAGCACACTCACAGAGAGTTCCAGAACACACACACACACACACATGTATACACATTTAGAGACAGCAAGGGTGTGATACACAAACAAGCAAAAAGAGAAAAATTCCACCCCATTCCCACCAATCACACAATGACACTAACACATGATGACTTACACAAGCATCACACTACACACAGCATACACACACACACACACACACACACACAAACCAAACGCAACCAAAACTCCCATAATCACAATGCATCAATTTCCATGTGCATTTCAGTCACCTCCTCCACACCTCCTCTCCATGCATGCCTCACTCGGGCTACTTAATGCACCGTGATTCCCACTCCTTATGTGGAGACGTTCCCTTCCCTCCTGGGTTCAGGCTCACTGTGGCTGTGATCCGATGCATCACATCCAGGAGAGAGATTCCGGCATTTACCGGAACGCTGGAACATCATGCTCATCCGCGTGCTGCTCTCATCGGAATAATCGAGTGTGCCCATCACCTTTGACCCCGCAAGGGGGTGATGCGTCAACAGAGTCCATTAGCTAACATGTGATACTCAAAGAACTGTCTGCTGCTTTTATGAGTGTGTGTGTGAGTGTGTGAGTGTGTGTGTGTGTGGTAGAGTGAGGGAGTGAGTGTCTGTTTACAATTTGGAGATGGAGAAACTTTCCATTTGGTTATTGTAGTCGGTCACAGCCGAAAGACATTCCGCTGGATTATCTCAGTTTGTACAGCTGAAAAGCCTCTCTCTCTCTGTGTGTCTGTGTCTGTGTGTGTGTGTGTGTGTGTGTGTGTATGTGCGCATGTGTGTATGTATGTGTGCCCCTATACATGCATGCGTGTGTGTGTGAAACAGGCTGTCTCCATACATATTAAAAGTCTAAATGCTTGTAAATGTGTTATGTGAATGAATGTGCATTTGTGGCCATGTGTGTCTCTGTGTCTGTACACCATATGATCATGTCCGAATGCATCATCTCATTTTAACATCTCTCTGTCTAAACACCTCCCCATGTCTGCCTTTGTCACTGATCTTTCTAAACTAAGTTCCCTTCAGCACACTAAAGTTGCTTTTCCACTGCATGGTATCTGCTCACCTCACTTCCACTCTACTTGCTTTTTTTTGGTCTTCCATTAGCAAAAACTGGGGCCTGGTACCTAGTGCTATTTTTGGTATCACCTCCATTGGGGTTCCATGCGAGCTGAGGCGATACCAAAAGGTGATGTGAAAGTATTGCAGGTTACTGCTATTCGCTATTGTCATTGCTGTCATTTAAAACAAATATCTCAGCCATACTGTGCTAGCCCGACAAGCAGTTTAAAACATTTACAATTTTCACAACTACCGTAGACTGCGCTACATTATTATTCACAATAGGTGCACTCTTAATTCAATTTGCCACTCTGAAAATAGAATAGATGAGCGTTCTATCTCCTTATGAATTAACAAACGGTTTCTCATAGATTAAAATGGCCATTAACCTAAACAGCCACATACCAGGAATCAGACACAAAATCCCCTTGATTTCCTCCCTTGTTGATATTGCTATTGTTATGTCCCGCGTTAATGATGCCATAGTATATTCCTATGGCTCCCAGCTACATTAAAGGGGGTACTTTTTGCAGTGGAAAAGGAAAACCTGGTACCTAAACCGAGTAGAGTAGAGTTTAGGAGAGTCGAGTTGAGCAGATACTAGGCAGTGGAAAAGCGACTTAACCTCCACTCTCTCTCTCTCTCAATTCAATGAGCTTTATTGGCATGACTGTAAGTGTTACAATGTTGCCAAAGCAGTAGTTACATCAAAACAATAGCAAATAATAATAATAATAACAATAATTGACATGGACTATGGAGAGTAATAAAAATACAAGAACATTAGAGCACACACACACACACACACCCCACGCCACACACTCCATCCCCTCCCCCAAACATACACACACTAGCACACAATGGAGAAAAGAAAAAAAAAAAAAAAAGGAAAGATAAATATATATATTTGCTTGCCTTGTGGCTGTCTCGTGCTTTATGGCATTTTGTGACATATTGTGCCGCTAGTATATAGTATATAGTGTCTCTCTCTCTCTCTCCTGCCCCTCACCTCACAGCCACCAGGGATCAAGCATCCGATCGATGGAGCAGCTCACCTGCTAATCAAACCTCCGCACCAGGCCACCTGACCTTTCTCCAGGGCGGGAGAAGTGGACGCAGAACACAGAGCTATTTTTTATGATAATCCCTCTTAATGGAGAAGTCCAGCGTTCCCCTGCAGACTCTACACATGGTGCTGTTTTTAGGGAGAGCTTTGGGAGTGTGGGTGGAGGGGAGAGAACGGCTGCTTTGCTCATGGGGGAGAGGAGATAATAAAAGTGTGTGTGTGCGTGCGTGTGTGTGTGTGTGTGTGTGTGCGTTTGCGTGTCTGTGCGTGTGTGTGCGTGTGTGTGTGTGTGTGTGTGTGTGTTTGTGTGTGTGTGTGTGTGTGATCCTGTATGTTTGTTGTTTGTGTATGTATGTTTGAGTGTGTGTATGTAGAAGACAGAGAAAGAAAGATGGAGAGAGGGTTAAAGTTTTGTTGCTTATGTGAGTAAGTGTGCGTGTGTTTCAGTGTGTGTGTGTGTGTGTGTGTGTGTGTGTGTGTGTGTGTGTGTGTACAGTATGCATGTGTGAGTGGCTATGACTAGAAATGCATTAGTGAGGCTGTAAATCTGCTACCAGGGCCATCTGAAAATGACACACTGTTAAAATAATTACCAGTAAATGTCATCCGCAAAGGAAGAACAGAGAGGTGGTTAGAGAATCAGGGAGAGAGAGAGAGAGAGAGAGAGAGGAATAAAAACCATCTGACGACATTTCAATTCCCCTCCGACGCTTAAAGAGGTGACTACCTTTACCCCCAATTTGGTGTCAGGTGTCTCTCCTGAATGCATATAGAGTACAGCACGATGATAAACGTGGTCTAGAGTGACTTTATTACCATGCTAACAATGTCTGATGTCTGGAGAGAACAGACTGTAATTCCACCCCATTATCTATTCTGTGGTCAAACATAGGGGGGACTGTATGTGTGTGTGTGTGTGTACACCAACCATCCGTCAGTGAGAACCGCGACCCACCGCTAAACACTCTGCCCCCTCACATCAGCAGACGACCAGACCAGTGTTTTATGGCCGAGACCCTGCAGGCCTTCACAGTGCTCTGTCTCTGTTCTCTCACCGCACCACAGCGGAGAGGTTTAAGTGTTGCATCAATGGCCGTGTTTACTGAGGGGTGTCCTGTGCTCTTGTTTCCGTAGCTCAGCTTTCTTTTTCAGGTTTTTTTTTCCCTTCCCCCTTTTCTTTCCTGGCAGGGCTCAGTGAGGACCTGTTCTCTGTGCTTCAGCACCAGCCTGAGAAGCGGAGAGGGAGGGGAGGGGCCAGGGCTGCACAGATACAGGCTGACTAAGGCTTTCTGTAACCAAGCCAACGCAGAGACCAGTCGGGGCCAAATTAGGGCTGAATCCAAACCAGAGTTACGTGACATCTGAGAGAGGTAATGAAGAGGGAGAGGCTGAGGTGTGTGTGTGTGTGTGTGTGTGTGTGTGTGTGTGTGTGTGTGTGTGTGTGTGTGTGTGCGCGTGTGCATGTGCGTGTCTGTCTTCTGTCTGTCTGTTCAGGTGTCTCTCCTGAATGCATATAGAGTACAGCACGATGATAAACGTGGTCTAGAGTGACTTTATTACCATGCTAACAATGTCTGATGTCTGGAGAGAACAGACTGTAATTCCACCCCATTATCTATTCTGTGGTCAAACATAGGGGGACTGTATGTGTGTGTGTGTGTACAGTATGCATGTGTGAGTGGCTATGACTAGAAATGCATTAGTGAGGCTGTAAATCTGCTACCAGGGCCATCTGAAAATGACACACTGTTAAAATAATTACCAGTAAATGTCATCCGCAAAGGAAGAACAGAGAGGTGGTTAGAGAATCAGGGAGAGAGAGAGAGAGGAATAAAACCATCTGACGACATTTCAATTCCCCTCCGGCAAAGGTGACTACCTTTACCCCAATTTGGTGTCAGGTGTCTCTCCTGAATGCATATAGAGTACAGCACGATGATAAACGTGGTCTAGAGTGACTTTATTACCATGCTAACAATGTCTGATGTCTGGAGAGAACAGACTGTAATTCCACCCCATTATCTATTCTGTGGTCAAACATAGGGGGACTGTATGTGTGTGTGTGTGTGTGTGTGTGTGTGTGTGTGTGTGTGTGTGTGTGTGTGTGTGTGTGTGTGTGTGTGTGTGTGTGTGTGTGTGTGTGTGTGTGTGTGTGTGTGCGTCTATCTGTCTGTGTGCATGTGCGAACAGGCGGCCACGTCCTGCCTTTGCGTGCAAGCAGACATATTAGCAAAAGCTGCAAACAGGTTGTAAAAGTGAAGGGGGGGAACACCCTGCAGTGGTTGCTGGAGACGTGGGAAACCACGGTGACCCAATGACTCGCCGCTTACTGGAAGCTATGGCAAAGAGCTGCCCAAAAAAGTCCTAAAGCTTCCACACACATCTCTCAGGAGACACACACACACACAGCATAGACTCGAAATCACATGCAAAGAAAACACCCACAAAAACACATGAGAGGCCTAGCCACACACAGACACACACAGACACACACACACACATAAATGCACCCTCTTTCACTTACACAAACACTCAGTCCCAGTAAATTGGTTTTCTATATAAACAAACATAAACCCCAAATGCAGATACCTATACAAAGACACACACTCATATTCACCCACACACACACACACACAGCATAGACTCGAAATCACATGCAAAGAAAACACCCACAAAAACACATGAGAGGCCTAGCCACACACACACACACACACACACACAGCATAGACTCGAAATCACATGCAAAGAAAACACCCACAAAAACACATGAGAGGCCTAGCCACACACACAGACACACACACACACAGCATAGACTCGAAATCACATGCAAAGAAAACACCCACAAAAACACATGAGAGGCCTAGCCACACACAGACACACACACACACATAAATGCACCCTCTTTCACTTACACAAACACTCAGTCCCAGTAAATTGGTTTTCTATATAAACAAACATAAACCCCAAATGCAGATACCTATACAAAGACACACACTCTCTCTCTCTCTCTCTCCATTCACAGTTTTCTGGTCCTCTTGTTCTGAGTCTTTTATGAAATGTTTTTTATAAGAGGAGCACATTAATGAGGTGACTTCATAAACATTGGGAATATTCATTAAGGAGTCAGGCTTTCCAGCGTGAGGACAGGGCGAAATAAAGCACTTATTGATGTCTAAGTGAGGCCAGCTTTCCTGTAGACCCAGAGCACAGCCTATAAAACCACACGGGAGTTAGGGGGAGACAGAGAGAGAGAGATGGAAGTGAGTAAGAGAGAAAGATTCACAGAATAGGAGGGGGACATTGTTAACAGACTGAGGTTAAGAAAGAACTGTGTGTGTGTGTGTGTGTGTGTGTATTTCTCTCAGAGGAGCTGCACCACCTGTGGATCTTCACATGTGCATGACGGACCTCAGTAAAAACCAGTATGGCCTTCCATACTCATGTCTACTGTATAGCCACTTTTTCTCTCACACACACACGCATACGCACATGAAAAAGTATGCTAACACACACACACACAGCATAGACTCGAAATCACATGCAAAGAAAACACCCACAAAAACACATGAGAGGCCTAGCCACACACACAGACACACACAGACACACACACACACACACACACACACACACTCATACGTACAGCCTTAAGGCACCAGAAACCCCGGCTGAGAGTGGCTGTGAAGCCTGAGAATGGCCTCACCTCTCCCAGCTCATTGTGCTTCAAACCACAATGACTCCACACCAAACGGATTCAAACGGCACAGTGTGGTGTAAAATATTCATCATGGGAAATTTCAGTCCAATGTTCTCTTTCCTTGTGTGTTTATATGTGTGTGCGTGCGTATGGGTGTGTGTGTGTGTGTGTGTGTGTGTGCGTCTATCTGTCTGTGTGCATGTGCGAACAGGCGGCCACGTCCTGCCTTTGCGTGCAAGCAGACATATTAGCAAAAGCTGCAAACAGGTTGTAAAAGTGAAGGGGGGGAACACCCTGCAGTGGTTGCTGGAGACGTGGGAAACCACGGTGACCCAATGACTCGCCGCTTACTGGAAGCTATGGCAAAGAGCTGCCCAAAAAAGTCCTAAAGCTTCCACACACATCTCTCAGGAGACACACACACACACACACACACACACACACACACACACACACACACACACACACACACACATAAATGCACCCTCTTTCACTTACACAAACACTCAGTCCCAGTAAATTGGTTTTCTATATAAACAAACATAAACCCCAAATGCAGATACCTATACAAAGACACACACTCATATTCACCCACACACACACACACACACACATCCATACTGTGTAAACAGACCAAAAAAAAACTGATTAATCTGAGGGCTTTGATACTGTTATTGAATATACTGTGATATTCGAACAATTTTGGGATCTCTTAATATTCTAACCTGTAGCCTATGGTATTTTTTGTAAATGTATTTGGTTGTAGCCTAACGCGTTGTTTTCAATTCAGATTCCGAGGTTTTTTCACGCCTTCTGAAGTGAAATCGCGAGCCCATTAGCAAGGCTATTATTGGCCATCTGGGCTCCTGTAGGTTAGCATCCTGGCTGGTTCGCGCTTAGTGAGCTCAGCTCTCACATAGACATTTTTATTTTAAACTTAACCTTCCTCTGATTTTAATCACCTTAGTTATCAATCAAAGCAAACAGGGAAAAGAAATGGCAACACAATCATTAAAAACACTCAAATAAATAAATGTGCAGATAAGTCTGAATGAAAAGCAGCACTGGTTGAAGCCTGGAAATATTGTAAACAAAGTAACGTTAGCTTAATTTGCTAGTTTATCATAGTATATGGTTAGACTGTACAGTTTCCCCTCGTGTGTTTAAGTTTCAATTGAATACTTTTTCTCCTTGGGACAGGCCCGTTTGAGTCTTGGAAAATACTTTTCCATTTGCATTGGGATTGAGATGATTAGAATTTAGCAGTCAGTTTGAAAGCAGTAGTTTTGAACAAATTCGTGAAGCGTGCTAATGATGCTAACCGGATTTAATAGCAATTTAGCCAGTCGTCTTGCACGATTAATGTTTGGATTACATGTGCATGCTGAGGAGGGATGCGCCTGTTGAGAGGGAGAGAGAGAGAGTGCACGGGGCAAGGAGAGTCTGTGTTGAGGTAACGTTAGGCCTACTTCTACCGGCTACTCTGGTAGAGTTTGACACAATGCAAGATATATTTAGCCTATTTTATTTATGGACAACGTAAGGCAGGAGGTGTGTGTTGCTTTTAATTAATTTTTTATTGATATCGATTACATGTGCGATACATATCGCTATCGTTGTATCGCCCAGCCCTATGCTCAATAATAACAACTTTGACACACGCATAAAAAGCCTTTCGTGCACGTAGTCTATTGACATTGACTGATACACTGCCCTCTGGTGGACAGAACAAATGGAACTTAAGTTTGATACCAATATCGGTCTTACTGAAGACATTTAATGGTTAAAATATGATCAATAGATATTCGAATATATTCAAATTTTAATATTAATAAACAAACGAACTTCGAATATGATTTTTTGGGCAAAAGTCAAAGCCCTAACACACACACACCAGAGCTGTGGATTGAACATCAACACTATTGTGTAAAAATAAATGTATAATTAGTTCGTATGATGTGCAAGCATATTTAAACAAACAACACTCCACTGACAGGTACCACAGCTCGTCTTCTTTCTGCTGTGCTAAAACACCTCCACCGCCACACAGATATACACCTTCTCCCTGCCATATCATGGAACACACTCGGCCAATCATCTGACATCTCACACTTTTATCCACAGGCTCTTCAGGAACTTGGAAGGAATACATTTCATCACAAGAGTACATTCTTACTGTATGCACACTATCTCTCTCTTTCTCTCTCTCTCTTTCAAAGTTCCTTTTTGCATGTTTGAATACAGCATTGTCAGAGCTAGTGTTTTCAGAACTAGATGTACCGCAGAGCGATACAAAATATGACCGCTGCCCAGACCAGCACATTTTTTCCACAAAAATAAGTCACGCTTGTCAAATTGTGTTAATTTCCTACTTTGTTCCTTTTTTGTGTGTTTGTAATTGAGTGTGAGCAGAGTGTGTGGTTGTTTTTGTGTATATGTGTTTTGTGTGTGTGTGTTTGTGTGTGTGTTTGTGTGTGTGTGTATCTGTGTGCGTGTGTTTGTGTATGTAGGTGTGTTTGTATGTGTGGGTGTATGTGTGTGAGGGTGTGTGTGTGTATGTGTCTTTATGTGTTTGTGTGCGTGTGCGTGTTTGTGCATGTCATGTGTGTGCATGTATGTGTGTGTGTGCATGTAGTGTGTGTTTACGTGTCTTGTGTGCATGTGTGTGTGTGTTTTTATGTGTGTTTTTATGTGTGTGTGTGTGTGTGTGTGTGTGTCTTTATTTATTTATTATTTGTATGTGTACATAAATAAAGCAAATCAGGGAACCACCTACTCTTTGCGATAAGTGCCATGGGATCTTTAACAACCATGGTGAGTCAGGACCTCAATTTAACATTCATGCAAATGAAAACATCTCCTGCAGTACAGTGTCCCTGTCACTGCAATAGGACATTGGGATTGATATTTGTTGGTGGCTTTTGGCCACAGGGAAGAGTGCCACCTACTGGCCAGCCACCAACACCTCTTCAAGCAGGAACCTACTCTTCCAAAGAGGATTATTATCCAAGTACTAACTAAGCCTGCTTAGCTTCAGTAATTCAGCAAAGTCAGGGTATCTGCTGGTTTGGCTGCTGGCTAAAACAAAAGGTGAAAGGCATATATGGTTCTCACTGAATTGCTGTCTCACTGAATTGCATTATGCACACTCAATTCTCACTGGTATCTGCTAGACAACAAGTACCAAAACATGATTAGTTCATAGATTTCACATGTAAAATACATTTTATACAACCCCACCCCCATCTTGCTTGTTCATAATTCTGTGAAATTCTTGAATTGTGTGCATGTGTGCGTGTACAGTACATGTTTATGTTTGTATGTGTGTGTGTGTGTGTGTGCATGTGGGTGTGTCTGTGTGTGTGCCTGTGTGTGTGCATGTGCATACATGCGTACATATGTCTACTGTGTGTGTATGTGTCATATGTATGATGTGAATGTATGTGTGTGTGTGAATATCTGTTTATGCACATGTGTGCATATGGAATGGGTTAACATGACCCCTGGAGGCAAACATACGCAACAAATTGGTCGTCCTAAGCCCTACGGTTCTCAAGATATTCACAGAAAACTCTATTGGTGTACGGTCACTAAATGTACACATAAAATAATTTATTATATGGCCCCCCATGAACAAAAGTCCACGAAACATTCAGAGGGTGTCATAATGATCCTACACTTTCAATTTTGTGCAGTTTTGACCATGTCAGCCATGTCAGAGATATTGTGATTACAACACCTAATTTTTTGCTTTTAATTTTTAACTAGGTGGTGCTATACATTAAATGAGTGCTAATGGGATGGGTTGACATGGTCTCTCAAGACCAACATACAAAAAAAGGTGGTCCTCCTAAACCCTACAGTTCTCAAGATATTCACTTTCGGGGGGTCCAGTCCAGCGGCGGGGCTACAGATCTAAAGCACGGTTCCATGCTATCCTTGTGGGGCTACATGCCCACCAAGTTTCGTGCACCCCAGTCTTTAAGTGTCCCGGGAATCCTTGACGGAAAATTGGCCATGCGAAAAAGAACACAAAAAAAAGAACAAAAAAAATCTGTGTGGCGGTCATAATAACGGTACAGCAATGTAGGTATGACCAGTAATGTGAATATAGAATCCCCCTCTCTCTCTTTCTTTCTCGCTCTGTCACTTGCACAAACATTCACACACAAACAAACTAGGATTTATTATGGACACATTATGAGACAAAATAATGAACTTCATCAGACATTTTTAATTAGATAGATGAAATAATGTGTTAGACTCAAACTCATGTGCACTGGGACATCTGCCTACAATGTCCCTCCTTTCAAATACATTTTTACAAAAGGGAACAGTGAATCTCACCGAGACATAATTTTGAATAGCACCACAGTGTGGGAGAGGGGAGAAGGAGATGGGGGAGCCATCCGAGACGTCTCTTTAAACCCTGTCTGGGACATCCGGCTGGGGATTTGGTGAAGTGGGATGACGCACAACATGTTGCTCAAGAGTTTGTGAGACTAGAGGGTGGGGGTGGTGGGGTGCCTGTCTTGTGCTCCCTGCTGTGTTTGTGAGTGTGTGTGTGTGTGTGTGTGTGTGCGTGGGAGTGAGTGTGTGTGTGTGTGTGTGTGTGTGATGGGATGACCAGGGTGAGTGACAGTGCGAGACACTCCCTGGCTGGCATACCACAGAGGAGAGGGCACACAAAGGGCATCTAGTCCTGCGGTCGCTGCAGTTTCTCCAGGAGCATCGGAATGTCTCCCTGCCCACCTCTCATCACGAGGAAAGGCCTGGGACGTGTCTCTTAATCCACAAATACCAACACTTTCCCTCTCTCTTCTTATTTTGCTCTTCCACCCATTCCTCCTTTGTCTACCTAAATATGCCATTTTCTCGTCTAGCTCCCTTGCTCTCTCTCTCTCTCTCTCTCTCTCTCACTCTATCACATACCCTTCCTTCCACTCCCTCTCTATGTGAGGCACGGAGAGAGGCACTAAGGCCGTGCAAACATTCATATTCTGGCGAGATCACCGGCCCCTTTGGACCACACCTGAGTGAAGCATGTGAAGATAAATAGCCCAGCACACACAAAGGGAGTTCTTTCCTGCACTGTGGTTTCACCAAATCTACCTGCCCCTCCTTTCAACCTTCTCTTCCTGCTGCCCACGGCTCTTACCAAAGTCAACATTAGAAGATGTGGGGGGAAAGTGTGCCAAAATTCCACCCACAAGACCAAACAACGGGCCTGGCCCTGCCCTGATACTGACATAGGCGGCAGGAGACTCTCAGGCACGCCTGTAGCATAGATGCCAAAACAAAGCACACATACATTACATGTACACACACACACACACACACACACACACACACACACACACACACACACACATAAAGACATACTGTACATGCACACATATACATTTGACACACACAAATGTATGTGCACACAGACGCATAGATACCATACACACACACATAAGCACAGGCATACTGTACACCACACACGAAAACTCACACACTAACAGCACAAGCGCATCTGAACAGAAACACACACAATTTTAAATAAATCTGTGTAAATGAAATCATTCCCATTTTTGGATGATGCTCCCAATTGATGACTCAGAGATATGAAGCTACACCAACGAGTCAGGACGCCGGAGCAGCTGTGTTGACGCACACAGGAGCTCTCCATTAACACAGTAGGCCGCGCTGCCTGTGTGTCCGTCAGGCAGCCAGGAAGCATGGTGGAGTATGAAGGCAATTAAAACAGCAATCCTTCATGCACACACACACACACACACACACACACACAGCACTTGCTGACACGGTGGGTACACAGAGTAATGAGAGTTGAGTGCAGAGAGGCCAAGAGGAGGGTGAGACATACTAAACAGAAACGCTCCCTATTAATTAAGTGTGTGTGTGTGTGTGTGTGTGTGTGTGTGTGTGTGTGTGTGTGTGAACGACAAGTAGGAACTGCTTAAATGAGCTGCTGATGAAATCCCATGCTGCCACATTCCTGGACAGCTATTCGGCTAATGAATGTGTTTGAAGCAGGAGGACACAGTAGCTCTTTCTTTCCATTGCACTAAACAAACAAAGACGTGTTCAGGTGGGCGCACAGCCGCCAGACAGGTTGCCTATACAGACTCATAACCTACAGTACAATTGAGATGTGCTTATTTCACTGTGCTAATATTACTGTAAGCTAAATTAAAGAAACAAGCATATAGCATAACCTCAAACCAACTTCACAGTAGTTGTGCTTACCTCTTGGTGTCGTAAGAGACTTGTATTTCAGAGTTGTAATCGATTCCAGGATTGTTCATAAATGTTCAAAAACAACGAGACCCAAAGAGAACTTGTATTTCACCACACTTATATAGTTCTGAAACAGAAGAAAAACATCAAAACCTGTGGGATTTATGTTGTTGATTAAAACGTACGTGAAATATTTTTTACCACTTTCTTTCTTTTCAATTATTTCTAGAGTGTTCCAAGATGTATTTCTATTCCAAACAAAAACTAAGCGCGGCTAGAGTTGCTTAACAAACTCTACCAGGAAAAAGACTGAATCCATTAAACATGTCTTGCACATGAAATCTGCAATAGGAGGACAAAATAGATCAAAGCAGCTTAACAACTCACCTGAGAGTTGCCCCGAGCCCTTAAACTTTTATGTGCCAACCACGAAAACAGCACTAAATATTATTCCCTTTGACAGGTAATCGATGAATGTCAAATGCTGTCTGTCTTGGAGTGTTGAGATGCCAAGTTACTTTTTGATGATAATGGGCTGAAATTACTGACAAGTCAAATAATTTACCATCATATTTGGCCTTTTTTAAGTGCATCCGAGACAATGACATATCGTCCCCTTGGTCAAATGTTGGAGGTGTTCCCACTCGAAGGCCTCTCCAGTAGGCTAATCCTTAGCTTTCGCTAGGTCTGACATCCTAACCCCATCTCTATGCATTCTCCAGAATAAAAATGTAGTGCCACTTTAATGTTATGATGTGATTTCAAGCTAGTCTTGGAGATAATCAATAACACTGACACTGACACGTTCTGATACTGGAGTAATTCAGCCAAAGTTGCCTACAAGTTGATGCTTCAGAATGGTATTATATTCCCTCTCTATCACTTTATATAACGAATGTGGTGGATTTCTATGACTTAACGGATGCATGTATGGTTTTATAAACTTTGATATTACTGCAATTATTATGAGACTTCAAGGCCTGTACACATCTTAAACAGACCAGACCAGCAGTCAGAGTGGGGTGAAGGAGTTTACAGTGACACCTGGCTAGATGGTCGAGGGGGTGAAGGAGTTCACAGTGACACCTGGCTAGATGGTCGAGGTGAAGGAGTTCACAGTGAACTAGATGGTCGAGAGCGAGAGGATGATGTAATTGGATGATATAATGGTGGTAACAGCAAGGCCAAGTGACAGGTGGCAAGATAAGAAGCCCTGTTACAACTGGAAAAAAACAGAATCTGGGAAAAACCCAGAAGAAGACAGCTTTGCATATAATTTATGCATGATGAGACAATGGGATCTACCAATAGTCGTAAACTTGGTGGATGCTGATAGGCCAACAGGTGTCTTTCGAGGGTGGCGAGAGGGCCCAACCCCAAGGTTAAGGAGTATAAAAGATAGGTCGCAGCCACCTGTTAGTCAGATCTCATCGGGGGCGCCAGCTGATGATATCTCACATCACCCTATTGCTTGACACCTGGTCTGGACATCGTTTAGGCTGGACTATCACTGCAATACGGTGAATAAAGATCAACAGTCTTCAGAGATCTCCTGCCTGCATTGTCTCCTTCGGACGCTTTGTTCCAGAGTGCTAATTAGTAAGTAGTTAATTGATAAATTGTTCATTGGATTCGGAAATGGACCGTTTTTTTTCATGACACAAACTCAATGGTAAAATAGAGTAGCCTCAGTTTGACAACGCTAATAATGTAATGCTAATGTAAGACAGCAAACTCTAACATGTTAGCTTGCCTATCTTAAACCATTGTGCTTTATGTCTTCTACAATTTTGATATTGGTAACTAGGTTTACTAGGTTTATGGCTGTCAGGTCACTATTGTAGGCCTTTGAATCAAAAAGCGGTGAGATTATTTGTCTATTCCTAGTTCCCCATAAAGCACCCACACCTACTTTATTAGGTTACCCATCCATGCACCAATCACAGAGTGAGGTGTGCTTGTTTCTGTGCATTTGCCTTGCCTTAATGAGAACACACTGTATTAATGTCATACAATGAAACAAATGAGGATCCACACACACACACACATAGTTAGTGGATCTGTGAGAGAGGTTGCAGCCTTATAAATAGAGGGGAGGTCATGATTTAAGGAGACATTTAAACGCTAAGGAGATCCCCATGCTTCAGCCTATGGCTTAGAGCCGAGATGAACACAATATTTACCATCATCTATTTTTACTGACAAGTTCCAATGACTCACCATATTTGAGCACTTAAGTAGTAGATGTTGTGCTGAGTTGTAAAATGAAGTGTGATGTTATCAGCTTACACAGCATAAAAACACCCACCAACACTATTTGTCAGGGCATGTGTCCAGTTCTTCCGGGGGGGGGGGGGGGGGGGGTTGTCAAAGTAAAATAATGTGCCTCCGCCTTGTGACAACAGTGGTGTTTTAGAGCAAGAGCAAACATCAGCAAAGTGGCTCCCCCCTTATTTCTACTACACATTCTGTGGAGGCTGAATCATAAAATTAAGTCACAAAATGCTGGCCTCCGCAAAGAAACAATATATCTGTCAGTGTACAAAATAGGGATGTGTCTATGGGCCTTTTTGAACCAGCAGAGAGGAAAAATTGAGAAAAATATAACAGAGTAAGTGACTGGGAGAGAGAGAGAGAGAAAGACTGCAAGGAAGAGAGAAGCCTATAGGTAATTCAAAGGCACCCAACTCATTCTTATTCAGCTCATTGCTTTACTCTTTTTTTTATCACTGCATTCATACTCGCAAAGATCACATCTAGCAAAAGGAAAGAATTCCGCTCTTCTGTTGAATTATGAGCGGGACCCTTCAGCCTACCCCCACCCTCTTGTACCCATACACAACCTCCATACACCCTCCCCACACACTCAATCACTTGGCCCGTACAGTGTCCCAGGCAGGGCCCCTTATGCATGAGTCCCAGCCTGATGCCTCCATGCCCCCACATCCATCATCAAAAACCAGCTTGAACAATGCAAGCCAGGGAGGCCGGACAGACTCTCCTTCACGATGGGGAAAAACAAATGGGCCCTGAATGGTAATTGTTCTCTCTCTCTCTCTTTCTCTCTCTCTTGAATAAAAACAGGGGAGCTGTGTGCATGTCAATTTTGTGAATAATTAATGACAAGACTGTTTACCACCAGAGGGCTGTTACCAATTTAACCCCGCTGTCTTGTATACACAGAACAACAAACACAACACTCTGTCCACCATTTGGATGCCCAGACACACATTTGCTCACGTGACCAGAGTTATGTTTGAGGAGGTCTGAGGGAGAGAGCTAGTGTGCACCCACCCCACCACATTCCTCTGCACCCTCACAGCACAGAGAACCTTTGAATGAGACACATTTCAAACTCCCAGATCCATTGGGCCTTCTTTTTTACTCAACTGGATTACAATAAAGTCTTCTTGGTATCAGAGAAATGAAGCAGCCAATTTCTTATCTTTTCATACCAAGTGAACAGTACCTAGCTGGCAAGACATTGTCAATCAAAGGAGACTGGTTATGAGCATGCATGAGAAAGCATACCATGAGGCAAAGAATACTCAAAGCAAGGCAAGAAACCAAGACTAAATGTGCACCCTGCATCAGAAACACAATGCATTCTTCAGACTCATACACAAAATGCAAAAGGTTTCACCTCAGCATTTTGTTCCCTTATTTGTTTCGTGTGCAATCTTTTGTCATTGATGAATAGACTCTCTTTGGGTTTTGCACGCACCATGTTTTGTTCCATAATTTGTGAACACTCACTGGATCTGGCGGGTTGCACAAGACCCCCGTGTCACCGCAGGTTTCATTCCCTGAGCTCAAATTCAAAACAAATGCTGTCAACAAAAGTTCATTCAAGTTCGAGTCCATCCCTCGGAGCGCGTTCACTGGCTGACTGACACCAAGCCGCAAAGGTCAAAGGAAATAAATCATAGACACAACTAGACAAAAAAAAAAAATTGCAGCCTCTGCGTGTAGGATTGGCCTCGATTTCCATCCGGGGGAAATGTTTTCCTCAGTTTGGTTATGTGCAACCACAGATGACACTTATGAACCCTATTTACATGCATTTCATACACCACAGCATAATCAACACTATTCTCTGCTTTCAGGCCTTCTTCTCAACTTCCCCCTCTTCACCTCTACTCTGGCTGCAAGTTTATGAGTCCAGTCCTGAGCAGAACAGTAACAGATGGATATTTTTCACATCACAAAGAGGTTATTTGTGAGTTACGAGTTGTGTTGTTTAAAAGCCTTTTAAAAACGTTTAAATCACTTGATGAGGAACATTTTAACGTTACTCATATGCATGTCATACATTGTGTTGATAACACATCCTTTATTGGGATCAAAACACCTTTGTCTTCCCTTGGGTGGTACGGAGGGCATGTTGGCCATGCCAGCTGTGGACACTGCCACTGTCTGCAGGAGCTGGACCATTGCTTTTTGACTCTCTCTGTCAATGGCTGCCCCTCACAGTAATGATGATGTGACCACTGTGGCTCCTGACTGTGTTACACACAGCATGGCGTCGGCCAAGGCTGTGTAACAACCAGACAAACACTGAGTAACTACTGAACTCCAACTCCAGACTGCCTCGGCCTCTATCAGGGCTAGAGCAAGATGGCAGCTTATTAGATGGGATGGATGGATGAATGGAGATGCACTGGGTCAGATACATGAAGAGATGGATAGAGAGAAAGAGAGATGGCAAGACAAACGGAGAGAGAGAGGAAGAAAGACAGAGAGAAAAGTTTGGCATTTTCAATTGTCAGACAGCTGAACAAAAAGCAGGTTATAGCTTTTCTCTGCCTATGTCTATGTTGCTTGTACTCGTACTCGCTGATGAAGGACATCACTTCAGATGACACGCTTGGGGACAAAAAACAAGAACGGGCAAATATTGTTACCTTCTGTAGTGCTAAATACCAAAGGAGCATGGGCCTTACCAAGCCACGACACAGGGACAGAGAACATTACTCCAGCACTCTACCTTTGAATCACTATTTATAATGTTTACAACCTTGAAGTCTTTCGTCCAGTGTAGTGCGACTTCCAAGAAACTATGGCTCAGTCTAATAACTTTTCCTCTCCTTCTTCTCTTTTTTCTTTCTCTGTGCAGAAGGGAGAAACTTGTAGTTGAATACGTATTTTGGGTGTGCTGTGGATTTAAAAGCCATTAAGTAAGGAGACATCTTCCATATGGAGGCTCCGGAC
The DNA here is from genome assembly GCF_017589495.1 of Alosa alosa. Lineage (NCBI taxonomy): Eukaryota > Metazoa > Chordata > Actinopteri > Clupeiformes > Clupeidae > Alosa > Alosa alosa. The sequence continues at coordinate 13,611,649 of NC_063192.1, forward strand.
ACTATAAAAGGTTTATGAGGAAGAAAAAGCTGCAGTCTTACAGCTGGCAAGCCCATGTGTTCATAGTGCAGCTCTGTTTCTCTCGCTATCCCTGGGCTGGTTGGCTCTGAATGTACTCTGAGTGTTTTCTATGAAATGACAAAACTGTTTATTCTCTGTTCTCAACACATAATTTCCAGCATTATACTGAATGATTTGTTCTGTGTCCTATGTGTAATTAATACTCAAAAAGACACGGACGCTATTTCTGCACTAAAGCGTTATGAGCTTACTTAATTATTTTCAGGTAATTTCACATATTGCATTGACAATGCCTACATATTTTGTCAGAAAATGAATAAAGGGAGAGAGAGAGAGAGACCATCATAGAGACATACACACATATTTCTACTTGCATACAAACCTACACACCAGCTATAACCTAAAATCCATTCATTTATCAGTAACCTTCTCCCTGGTAATGGTCACAAAAGTAGCCATTACTGATAATGCTTGTATAATAACAGTAATTCAGCTTTAAGCTAAGTAATCTTAGATGGCAATTTTCCATCCCTCAAATTTCGCTCAAATAGACCTTGACTATATGTACCATTAGCCAGTGTGACCCCAGCCACATATAAGCGAGGTAATTCAGGTTGCCCAGACACATCTTCAGCCCTCATAAAACCCTCATTCATTTCCAAAGTGTTATCCTCGACTCCAGGTCAGGGATGGACACATTCCAATTTCTCAAAAAACTGAAGCATTCAGCTCCTGCCTGGCTTAATCTAAAGTGTCAAAAAAAGTATCCGTGTATATGGAGGTGTTTAAAAATAGGGTGCTGGCCAAGGATTTTACTCCTCTGTGGCAGACTGTGGCCACCAGTCCCAGCAGCGATGTCTGTCCCTGCTTTGCCTGAGAGTGGTGTGTCAAAGATCAAAATGAAGGCTTTCTAATCTTGCTTGCGGTAATTTGATAGGAGAGAGTAGAAACATAGACAAGCAACAACTCAACTCGCTGACGAGTTGAGAAGAGAAGTCAAAATATAATGCAAATATAATTGGTCACATGAATTGCCAATGACAGTTGTAATATTATGTCAAGAGAAGCAGGAAATATTATTTTTAGTCTAATTAAGTGTGTGTGTGTGTGTGTGTGTGTGTGTGTGTGTGTGTGTGTGTGTGTGTGTCATACATTTCTAATTTTCATTCATTATACTTTTTATACATTTAGATGGTATTGCATGACAATGAACAATATAGATTCACATTTATACTTGCATTGATGTCTTCGACATCTGTTGTATTTCAATATATACATTTATTTCAATACATTAACATTAACATGTACTTCCTACTCTTTGTCAGACTCTAGTCAGTCTATCCCAGATGGCCCAGGTCGACTGAGGGGACCTGGGGAAGTTGTGTAAGTTAATCCCCCCTGTCCCATGACCTTCCCCTCCCTCCCCTCCCCTCTGTCTTGTCTTCATATCCGGTCCCCCCACCCGAAATATCACAATCCAATTACACACCCATCGAGAGGTCTATTAGCAGGATTAATATGCATTGGGAGAGTATTAAGACCCCCTGTGGCAAAAGCCTGCAGTTGGACCAGGGAGGAACGTGCGGTTATTACCAAATTCATCCTCCATTTGATAATACATGAACAAGCTAAATTCAAGACCAGGCTCATTTAAAATCATTAAAGCCGTATTACAACTACTGAGGCTTAAGTTCACACTGCAGTAAGTAAAGACCCCCATCCCCACCCCATGCGTCTCCCTTAAGCTTCTGCTGTGGGTGTGGATCTATGGATCCAGTCAAGGTAATATGTTTTGAAAAAGGCTTCTCCTATAGAAACCTATTACAAGAGCGTCAGTTTGATTTTCTTAGAGGTAGCTCTTTAAAAATAAATGACAAAATGAACTTGTCAGATGTATGTACATTCTTCAGATATACTTTTTCTCATCAATATTCCTTGCAAAGTTGAAAATCTTCCAGCCGCATTATCAAGGGGATACTTAAAATAAAAGTCAAACATACGTTAAACTTCAGAGCTGTTAAATATGCAAAGCAAAGCTTTTCCGACCCGAGTTTCACTTGACAGGCATACAGTATATGGAACTTGATGGAAAATGATTAGTGTTTTAATATTAAACCCAGACCTGCGAGAGGCAGGCTAACAGTACAGGCAGAGTATGTAGATAAGATCTGAAAAGCCTGTCACTGCATATCAGCGTCGACTGCACGACATTTGCATAATTATACAACTAAACAATTACTTGGGAAGAAAGGAGGACGAAGAAGAGAAAGAAACTTGGCCTCATGAACGTATTAGAATTTTTGAGGCAGACTGCATTTTTGTTTTCCATACTTAATCTAATCTCTTCTCTGAAGGCTATGCTGGGAGGAACATGTGTGTGTGTGTGTGTGTGTGTGTGTGTGTGTGTGTGTGTGTGTGTGTGTGTGTGTGTGGTTTGTGTCTAAAAGAGTCTTTTGTCTGGTGCTGGAGATGCTAATCGTAGTAATATAAAGAAGGTTAAGCAAAGACAGGGAAAGTAGAGTCTGTGAAGGGTTTTTTTCTGTGAACACTATAGTTTACAAGTATCTTTGAACAGCGTTTAACAAGCTCCTATCTCACGTTGCCACCTGGTACAATGTAAAGACAACAAGTGAAGAAGGTTGAGTTTTTCCATAGAAAGGCCAGAACCCTCATGACAGGTTTGGAGGACTATGCTTATGCTTATATAGCTGGGGGCGCTCCTGGTCTGTAAAAATAATTGGGGGCATGATTAATCTCCCCAGACCAGGAAGTAGATGCTTACCTCACAGGCGCACACAAATACATATCATAATTTCACACCTATTAACCAAGGTTAATACACAGGGGAGGGCTATACAACTCCTTTTTTTTTCATTCATCTTTCTGATTAAAGCACAATTTGATTTGATTCATTGGGCACTTTTTTAATTTGCATAAAACACTGTCTTGCGCTTTATACACAATGTGGCTAATGCAGAGGAAATTACCGCTGACACACATCAAAAATATATATGTAAAAAAACACATTCACACTATAGACACACACACAAATACACACATCTCTGACATACGTCATCCCCTCCAACAAAAACACGTACACATATACACACACACACCGCCCACACAAGCAAAACACATGCAAACATAAACACAAACACACCCCACTACACACACATACACAAGCACATTCAAGCCTGTGTGGAGTAAGCCCATTGAGGCCCCAAATGCCCACCTCCAACGCCCACCCCCACCCCCACGCTCATGTTTTCCCTTGTTCAGTCGTGCCACAGGTAAGAGGCGCTTGCCAGAGGGGACCAGGCCAGCTGTCTGCGGCAGAGAAAAACAGCCATTAGCGGAAGAAACCCACTGTAATCCTCTCTCTTTGGGCCATTTACATGAGCTGATTGTTTGGCTGGCATAAGTGGATGGTGGTCATTATTGAAGATGACACAAAGTGCGTAATCTAATGTGCCATTTTCATATTTATTTCAACTTAAGCTCTCCTAAGGCAGCGACTTTGCGGTGGGATAACAATGGCTTCAGTTATCCACTGTTTGAATGTGTGCATGTGAATGTAATCGTGGGACAAATAAGCGGTGTGTGTGTGTGAGTGTGCGTGTGTTTATGTGTGTGAGAGGTTGTGTGTATGAGAAAGGGACAGTGTGTGTATGTGCGTGAGAAAGGGACAGAAAAAGGGAGAGTGTGTGGGTGCATAATTGTAAAAATCTTAAGGACAGGGGATTTCGCATGATTGGGTTCACTTAAGCTTTAATTCCAGGGGCTTTTCATGGTTTTCATTACTTTTTCTTTTACAAACGGCACAATCTTAATGGCAACATAAATTATAAATTTACCTCTAAGCCTTTCTGCCCGTTAGCTCAGCCTATCTCTCTACACCAGGTCCCCCCCTCACCATGACAATGTAGCCCACTTCGCCAACTATTGGAAAGGCACAATTAAAGGAGGCCAACCATTTGCAGTGCGGAGGTGCTGTAAATCGCTAGGTTTCTACCCATAATGTTTGTAATTGCATCAGTCTAGACAGACACTCAGGTCACTGTAATTAGTGATAGACTCTGAGTCTTTCAGATTCCTGAAGACAAATGGCTCTTTGTGAGGAAGGATACTTTATCTTAAGACAGGGGAGGGAAAAAGGTATAAAGGAGACAGCGATAGATTAAGATAGAGATCAGGTAAGGGAAAATGATCAGGGAGAAAATCTCAGTGTGTGTGTGTGTGTGTCTGTGTCTCTGTCTCTCTCTGTGTGTGTGTCTGTGTGTGTGTGTGTGTGTGTGTGTGTGTGTGTGTGTGTGTGTGTGTGTGTGTGTGTGTGTGTGTGTGAGTGTGAGAAAGAGAGGGAGAAGAGCTTAGAGGCTATCTAAAAAACAAAAAACAGTTCAGCAACCTTCTAAATGTAAGCAACATATCAACGACTGGAACACCTGACTTCAGAAACCATGGAACTGAAAGAAAACAACTCAGCTAAATACCATCGATGTTGTTTCACTCCGGGCAGTTACCCTCCATCTTCTCCATGTTCATACAATACAGCACATTCCTACTGAGAGCCTCTGTGGACCAAATGATATGGAAAGACATGGGTTCAATCCCACAATAGCCACGGCACCAATACAGTGTCACTTTGCATGAAGTTAATTTGAAGATAAACAAGACTGGTGTGTGCTACTTAGAGCTTGTGTTGTATGTGTCCAGGGGTGTCTACTATTTAAGAATTACAGCCTTCACCTTCACCGGCTTTGCTAATGGAGAATTTAGTGAGCCCTCGACCATAACCAGAACCATCCATCTCCATTTCACTTAAGTAAGTAGCTTTGTCAGTCAATAACAGCTGGTGGTTTTACAGAGTCAAAGGCACACAATGAAACACATACACATTCTCACGCACACACACACACACACACACACACACACACACACACACACACACACACACACACACACGCATGCACACCTCCCCTATTGTGCTTGGACCAATCACGGCTATAAAACTGATTTACGGCTTTGCACAAAAATTAATGGCCCACTTAAGTATGAAATATAAGGATGTGATTCATAATTGGATGGAGAAAACAACATAACACAAAACAAAATGTCAAAGACCTATGCTGTGGGGGGAAAACACCCATCAAAGCAGTGGCCATACTCTCTAGCAGAAGACTCTCAGTTGAAAGTTATAATTCTCAATGCTAGGAAATGAGAGGCATTATTGGTTTTTACGTGAAAACCCCTGACTCATACTGTACCCTAATCCCCGTATTGAAATTGCACTGAATCCCTGGGTTGGCGCAATCAATGGTACCACACTATCCCACTTTAGAATCTGTCGTGATGCAACACATTCAGACAAAATAAATATAAAAAATAAACCCACCAACCGAATGTTGCTTACAAAGACAACCACACGAGATATATGAAAACTAAAGCCTTAATTTGAGGGGAATTTTGACTGTTGAACCATAACTGAGTCAGTATTCCAATGGCAGACTGCGGTGGCTTTGTGTTTCATTAGTAGCAAGGCTCTGGGAGCAGATCAGCGGCTCGTGAAGCCTTTGTGGGGCTTTGACTGTCTGGCCCAGACTGTCAGCAGACTGACCTTGACTGCAGGTCTACGCCGGCCGTGGAGCTCCTCTTCATTATGCTGCTCACCCATTTCCACATTTTAAACCCAAACTAGATAAACAGACAGACAGACAGACAGATAGGCTGTGTCTGCACAAATGGGCCTGTGTCTGGTCTACTTTGTTCTTATTCATTGGAGAATTGCTTGGGAGGGAAAAAATAATGTTGAGCGCTAGAATGAGATACAGCACATATTTTCTGCTCACAAGAACTGAAAGGTTTTGTGAAATGAGTAAGTTTGGTAGTACAAGCACTTCCACAAGTTTTTTTTAAGTGCCATGGCATGGTACAATAATAAATCACAAGTCAGCAGTTGGTCCCTCAGTGCCAACAATGATCTGCATATGCACAAATTATGCATCTGTAAGATAGGCTATTTAGTGTATGTGGACACAAATGCAGATAAATTGCCCATTTAGACTAAATGGAAATATGTAAGCAACTCTTAAACAGTTACCAGCTGCCCGGACTTGCATAGTTGCCTAATGAGCTGTTCACACGCTGTCGAGAGTAACTTTCCCCCTCATCTTGCCCTTTGAACCAGCATAGTTCACATGGGCTCTGCAGAGTTAGTTACCTCACCAGCAGGAGATTGGCTTCACGCTATGCTGAGTTCCCTAAATAAAGGCAAAGCCTCTTCATCAGACACCAGTCACAGCGCTGGGTGGTCAGGCACACACTGCTATCAAAGGAGCTTCCAATTAAATTTGGATGATCAATGATGACCTTCCATTCAATCATGGTGGATAGTCCAGTCGGGCGGTAAAAGGAAAGAAATGTTTAAAAAGGGGGCTGACGTAGGAATTTGCCATTCAACGTACTTAAGCAGTAAGCTGAATCTGAAGTACTTTTCCAGCGTCTGTATTTTGGACAAATGTCAACGCAATTATTGGACAGGTGGTCAGAGGGTGAGAGGAAATGCCAACCTGCCAATGTGCAGGAATGGGAGCTCCTAACCTTTCCACACAATGAAAGCCCCCGAGACAGAGAGAGAGAGAGGGAGAGAGATAGAGAGAACTACAATGATTCAAAAGGCATGTATTCATAATTAACCAAGTTCCCCCTCCTGTTATTTGACCTTGGTTTTTTTCGGCTGGTTTGAAAAAAGGAGAAATACATTTTTCATCCTGGCTAATCCTCTCTGAGGTCAGAATTAATATTTCACATTTTCTTGCTCTGGCCCCCAGCCCACATTTAAATTCATTCTTCTGACTTAAGCTCTTATCCACTGTGACTTACAAACCGAGGGCATGCACAACACTAATGAAGGCAGATTTGTGACGTTGGTCGAGCATCAGGGCAAGACATTCCCCTATATGGGAACTTTACCCAGGTATGGAAACAGACAAAGTCAACTTTCTTGTCAATTCTGCCATATGTACGACACATACAGAGGCTTGAAATTGCGTTTCTCTCAGGCCCACGGTAGGGTAGAACAACAGCAATAACACAATAATACAGTGACAATGTAAGAGATCAAAATTACAGTATATAAAAAAATTGCAGTGCAGATGTAACAACAGCTCGGAATCCAAATGAACCATCAAATCTAGGGGTGGTCACCATAGTTATCGTTGTCCTGGAGAGAATGCACAGTCATGGCTCACAGCATCAGTGTTATAACTCGGGAGGAAGTGGACAGTAAAGACGAACAGGCCAGGGGTTGAGTGTGCGATGACAGACACCACGGAGAGATTTATCAGGCAAGGGCTCGAATCAGAGGGAGTTTGGGACAGAAGGAGACAGAAACATAGAAGCCATTTTTTGTGGTAAAAAGCAGACTCTGGTCGATGACACGGCTCAGGGTCCCTGAGAGACGTTTGCACAGTCAATGCTGAAAAAGAGAGAAAAAGGAGGAAAAAAAACGCTCCCTTTACAGCGAGGTAGCAAACGGTTCACCAGAGATTGGATCGCTACAGACACACAGACACACTGCCCATGGTCCTCCGTGGACCGGATGGGAGTCCCACTTTGAACTCAGGCAGTGGGGGGCATGAAGTGTGTGTGTGTGTGTGTGGGGACGGGGGGACGGGGGACGGGGGCGGGGGTGGTAGGAGGATGTGGGACATCAAACAGTCCAGGACCACAGCCCACTGACACAGGAGAGGCCCCCAGAGCTGCACGGGGAACCTTGGGAATGCGCTCAACACAAATCCCCATGTTGTGTTTCCTTTCGCGTTTCCTCCCCGGCAACACTGGATTCTCCATTTGGAGACACCACAGAGAAAAAGACTGTGCTGGAGGAGAGGAGAGGGAGGGAGGGGACTAAGGGAGAGACAGATGGACAGAGAAAGACAGAGAAAGAGAGATAGTGAAAAAGAGGGAGTTGGGATGAAAACAACTGGACTCGGGGCTGTTGGCGGCATGCTGGAGTGCGGTGTTGTGCAAGAGCCTGTTTGAACACTAGATACACCGTAGGGACTGAGTCTGGGAAGGCGACGGTTCACACGCGAGCTCTCTCTACATGGGAGTATGGAACATGTTCAACCACTCCATTACTTGAGAACACACACACACACACACACACACACACACACACACACACACACACACACACACACACACACACACACACACACACACACACACACACACACACACACACACACACACACACACACACACACACACACACACACACACACACACACACACACACACACAGACACACACAAATACATGCACACACACACACACACACACACACACACACACACACACGCACACACACACTCACAAACACAAACACACACATACATACACACACACACACACACACACACACACACACACACACACACACACACACACACCCCAAGTTTCCTGTCCATATGAAACCTCATAGACCTTTGTCTGCTTTCCTCACACCCCGTCACAATATTGAATGTCTTAACACCGAAGCCTGGTGAACTTGGAAGACTGTAAAATGGAGAGGGAGTCGGCTTTGAATTTCTCACTTCCTCCTCTGAAAGCTCATCAGCTTGTCTCCCAGTTCCACCAAATGCAATAATGCCCTCTCCATAAACCCACAGTGCTGTATTATCCAAGGCATTGCAAGGAGGCGGCCAAAAGCAACAGCCAGCTTTGTTGTGTTTGGCAGCCACCATGGACACCAAAGAGACAGATGACCGGTGGTGGGGGCCAGTGGTGGTGTTGGAGGAGTTGCACACACTGAGGTCCTGGATGAATAAAACAGACCATGAGCTCTTTTCTTTGCACCTAAAAAATGCCAAGTCATCATGAGGTCTTCTTGAGTGCACTACGGAAATGTGGTTTAAGTCGAGCTCAGAGCACAGACACTCCTGAGATCCTGAGAGGAGCTAGAGAGAGAAAGAGAGGGGGGGCCCAATGGCATTGTGGGAATGTTTGTGTAAAGCTTAGCCGAAGTGTGGTCATGGGAGAGTGTGGCCGACCAACGTTGTCTAGAGTCGGAAAAGCAAACAGACAGATCAATTCATCAAAAACGTCACTTGGAGAGAGATACCCAGCAGTGCTGCAAAGTTTCCAACACCCTCCACAGACACACACACACACCATCTCTCTCTCTCACACACACACACACACACACACCATCTTTCTCTCTCTCTCTATCTCTATCTCTCTCCCCCCCACACACACACATACACACCATCTCTCTTTCTATCTCTCTCTCTCTCTCTCACACACACACACACGCCATTTCTCTCTCTCTCATACACACACATACACACACACTTCACACACACTTCACAAAGACAGACATGAAGACATAAAGGCTGGGGCACACACACACACACACAATAACAAAATTGACACATACTTTCAGGAATCTGGTGTTGACACACATGAATACAGATAACATGGTATGTAAGGGAGACATACCAAAATCCTTTACACAGGACAGCTGTTTGGCAGGGCTGCTCTGATACCTCTCTCTCTTTCTCTCTCCCTCTCTCTCTATATCTCTCTCCCTCTCCCTCTAGTCTCCTTGTGGTGTGTATATTATTCTATGATGGACGTGTTTGCTCATATGGACCTGGCTCTCAGTACATCCTCTTCCATGTTATGTGAGGCACCAGGAATGTTATCCCTACGGAGGGAGTCCCCACCCTGGCTAGCCCAGAGCAATCCCCTGCTGAGCCCAGTACCACTGAGCTAACGCCCTCACAGCTAACAGGCAAGTCTTTAAGTCTGTTAGCAGATTCTCAACATAGTTAGAGAATCTACAACTTTATGGATATTGACGTGATGATTAGTGATCATGTAATCTAATCTGATCTAATCCGAATAACATATGGACTCATACAAACATATGATACCAGGAGACATGGATAAACACATGCAACGCAACCAGAGGTGTCCAGCTTCAGAAAGTAAAAGTCCTGCCACATTTTTTTCCCAACCATTCACTTAATCAGCTGATTCTAATTAGCACAACTCTTAAGCCAGGTAGATCAGCTAATTAGTGAAATCACCTGTGTCAAGTGCCCAGGTAGAACCAAGGACTTTTACCTTCTGAAGCCGGACTTTTCCATCTCTGAACGCAACTACTGTGGAACTTTCTCAATGGAATGAATGAGATACATAAACATGAATAAACCTACAAAAAATAACATACACAAACACACAGTTTGAGTGACCTAAACAGGATCTTTGTTGAAACAAAAAATATATATGTTCAACTGGAGTTGAACTCAAGTAAAAAAAAACTTTGAATCCAGTCTTGTAAATACATTATTGAGTTTTTCCTGTCAGTGCTTAACAGAGGCAAAGCTTTTCTTTCTGGGCACACTTTCTGAAGGAGATCACTGTTGGCTGACAGCCACACAGTCTCTCTTAATTATCCTGAAGCTAATTAGTTTTTTTTTTGTATCTTCCCTTTTCGCTTTTTGTTCGTGGGCCACACAGCACACATTTTCTCTGTCTGTCATTTGGCTGATAGGCCTACCAGAACAGTGTGTAGCAGCCAAGCAATGAGCAGAACACACAAACACACATACACAAACACACACATACACATACACAAACAAAGAGAGAGAGAGAGAGAGAGAAATAAGAGTGAGTAACATGTATGTTTTAGCCTGGAGGCATGAACGGAGCACCCATCAAGGATCGCCCAATTCTGTGCTCAGTCATGGGGAATCACATGCTCAGAGACCTACATGCACTCAAAGATCACCCCATGTTAACCAGATGCATCCTATGTTAACTAGTACACCCTATATTAACCAGTGCACCCTATGTCAACCAGACGCATCCTATATTAACCAGTGAACCCCATGTTAATCAGATGCACCCTATGTTAACCAGTGCAGCTCTACCTGCTGTGTTGGACGCAGACAGAACAGGAACTATGGGAGAAATCTACCTGTTAAAGCTCACAAACTGACCTAGGCTATAATTATCAAGCCATAACAACTCTGCATTCCCAACCATTTATTTTCATCAGATGTGTTTTTGCTCAGGTGGACAGTGAGTGTTACTATTTTAAATGTCCGTAATGATTTTTCACAGCCGTCCAGCACAGGGCTGCCACGTGAAGTGTGACGGACGGTGCGGCTATTTTGAGATGTAAACATGACTTCACTCGGCTGGAGTCGTCTGCTCTGAGAGTGAACGAGTGCTGAAATAGTGTTCTCTCTCTTTCTCCAACACAGATGACCATTCTGCGTAGGATGAAAGAACACAGAAGGAGGGAGGGAAAGACGCAGAAAAAGACGAGGAGAGAAGAGGAGAAGAGAAGGGGATTAAGAAAAAAGAAAAAAACACATCACTCAACCCGGCAACCCGGCAACTGGGGTGTTGGTGGGAGATCATTTTCCATAAACCTGTCATGTCTGCACAAAGTAAATGGGAGTAAAGAGCCTTCTGGTGTTGTCAGACAGACCTAGGCCGAGTCCCGACAGCCCTTCATATCTCCTATCTCCTACAGACAAAAGAGAGCAGGGACACGTTAATGAGGGACATCTCTGCATATCTTCTCCATTCTCTCTTAACAACAAACCCTTCAGTAAGACCTGCCAAACACTGAGCAAAGCATTGTGGTGCACGTTTCCTTTTTAAAATAAATTCTTCCCCACCTGCTCTAGAAGACCACAGCATCGCTGTGAGACTGACGAGTGCTCTGTGCACCATGGTAACACATTGTCACCTTAATGAGGTGCCATCTTGTTGACAAAACTAAAGAGGTGCTCAAATGAGCAGCAGAGCCACTCATAAGAAAAACACTTCACTTTGCTGCAGCGTATATTTAAAACGACAAATGAGCAGTATGAAAAAAAGAGTGCACTTCTATTTCTGAATGGACTGTTAATAAGCTTGGAAAAACAATGTCACCCAATTCAAGTTCATGCTAGGTCTGAAACCAATTTAAAAGCTGCCAACACAATCTTTTTTTGTAACGTGAATTATTGATACAGAAACTGGAAATTGTCCTTTTGCTCAGACCTTTGTGTTAAACAAGTAATTTTCCATCTCCATTACACCACTTTAAAACAGTCAAGTAGGAATCTTAATGTGGACTGGAGGGTGTGTCAGAGTTTTCTTGTACTTTCAAGATGCTTAATGCTATAAGTGTTGTTACAGCTACCAATAGCAGGGGCCGGTCACCCTGGAGCAACTCAGGGTTGAGTGCTCAAGGGCACGGTGGCAGCTGGGAATCGAACCCACGACTTTTGTCTGCACTGCATTTCGAACCCACTACTGTCTACTGCATGCTAGCCAAGCTCCTTAGCCACTACACTACACCCCCCTTTTTTGTATTGTGTTGTGTGTTTTGACACTATGGTGATGTACTGCATGGTATACTTTGACAGTATGGTGATGAACAGGACAAGTACATTAATGAAGTTCTTTCTCTATATTCATTCATTCATTAATGACCAGGGTGACCACTCGTCAGTGTCACAGCGATGCTGTGGTATTCTAGGGTAGGTGGGGAAGAATTTAGTTTAAAAAGGAAACGCGCATCACAATGCATTGCTCAGTGTTTGGCAGGTCTTACTGAAGGGTTTGTTGTACCAGCAGGTTGGTGCCAAATGGACGATGAAGTCCGTTGAGGTCAGACAGTCCTTCATTTCTCTCATCAAAAGTGTTCCTTCACGTGGCCCAATCTTCATCTTTTTCCCCTTGTTTTTAAACACAAAGAAGTTCTAAAGAAGCACGTCCCTGCACCGGGAAAAAGAGATGGACACATATAGAAGGACAGCGCAGAGAGCAAATCATCCCACATCAAAGCTATGGTCACCATCAATATTCCCCTCCATATCTGCCTGCCAGAGAGAGGAGAGAAAGGGAGAACGTGTAATAATAGATAGATGTGAGTAATTCACCGCTGAGGAGGCAATTAGGGTGCTCAACTGTCTATTTCTATCACTCTCTCTCTTTCCTTCTCCACCCATTTTCCTTCTTTCCTTCTATCTCACATTTTTTACTCTCTCCTTCTCTCTCTCTTTTACTCACTTCACTACTCTCACGCTACTCTTTAGCACCACAGCCTCTGCTAATAGTGGCCCTCAAGACTTCACCATCAAGTATGGATAGTAGATAGGTGTAGCTGTGTGTGTGTGTGTGTGTGTGTGTGTGTGTGTGTGTGTGTGTGTGTGTGTGTGTCAGTGTTGTAGTCCTCAAGTCCAGGACTCGGACTCAAGTCCAAGTCTCGTGACTTGACTTGGACTTGGGCACTGAATGACTCGAACTTGGACTCGGACTCGTACATTCAGACCATGCAGACTCGGAAATTGAGATGAGGACTTTTTTTTGTAATGTCATTAGGTTATAATTGTAATATGTCATTAGAATATTATTTGGTATAGGATTTTAATATCTAAATTATTTTTAGTATTAATATTAGTGCAATGGAGTGTTACTGTTTCATGTCATACACATGGTCATACATCACAAATCACGCCATGTTCCTACAATAACAATTTAACAATTTAATGGTGCCAAATGCCTTGCCGAAGGTTGTCAGTTTTGCATTTGACGGTGACTCGACTCGGACTTGCCTTGGATGAGTAGTGGACTCGACTCAGACTTGACTTGAAATTTTTTGACCTGGACTTGACTCGGACTTGAACACTGGAGACTTGAACCTGGACTCGGACTCGAGGCATAGTGACTTAACTACAGCACTGGTGTGTGTGTGTGTGTGTGTGTGATCATCTCATAAGCTCCTTCTCCTCGCCTCACCATGCCAGCCTCCTCCTCCAGTAGATTTCCCACCTCGGCCGAGCCCCAGCACAACCTCTGCCTTTATGAGCTGCACCCCACTTATGAGGGGGCTAACCAGCAGCTGGCCGCAGACCTGGCTGCAGTACCCTGCTAGCTTGGCCGCTAACCCTCAGCCCCCACTTTCAAAATAAGGCTTTTTCCACCACTTTCATGAAATTAAATTTCAGAAAGTAAACACATCAGGAGTTGGCGAGAAGTTGGGCTGTGGCGCCTGTGTTTGGGTTGGCTGTGACGGGCGTCTTCGAGCGGCGTGGCGGGCCTGAGAGTCGCCACTGTTTTGACGTGTCAATAGCAATTAGTGTGTTTATCTCTCACCGAGAGGCAGATAAACATATGGGCACTGCAGAAAAGTCCCTCAGAAAGTAAGTGTGTGTGTGTGTGTGTGTGTGTGTGTGTGTGTGTGTGTGTGTGTGTGTGTGTGTGTGTGTGTGTTACCTGCTGCGGGGACACTGGTGTAACAATAAGCCCCTGCAACAGTTCTTTTTATCTCTGGAGTTGAATTCAGCAACATGTTTCTGGTGTTCACTGACTGTTGTGTCTAGACATTCACACACACACACACACACACACACACACACACACACACACACACACACACACACACACACACACACACACACCTGTTTTCACAGAGGCGTGCAAATGTGACAGCATTGACTGGGATAAGCAACTAGTTCTGGCAATGTTGCCACTTAATGATAGCCCTGTGTTACATAACATGAAATAAAAGTTATGCATCCGTGTGTGTATGTGTTCATGTTTGTACGCGTATGTGTGTTTGATTCCCCAGTGTGTATGTGTCTCACTCCATGCGTCGCTGAAGGCTATAATGAATCGTGGCGTGATGGCTTTGGCCGCCGGCATGGGTCAGGAGAGTGTCTGTGTGTCTGATGTGTTGTCTTAGCAGGCGCGCTCCTCATGCAGGCCTCATTACTTTTTTATACGGCCGCCATGCCTGACAGCTGGAGGAGCTCATAGACAAAGCCCAGACCTCGCCTTCCTTCCATTTTTTTTTTTTTTATCGGATCAGCTCAGCTTTCAGCAGCCGGTCTGGGCTCCTCTCCCACTGCAACACACTCATTAAAATACTTCACCCTGAGCCATACCACCTACAGCACACGCAAGACATCTACAGTATACCACACTCACTGATAACACATTCACTCAAACACACTCTCTCTCTCTCTCTCTCTCTCTCTCACACACACACACACTCACATGTACAGCACACATACACATGTACATACACACAGACATATACACACACACATATAATTCAGATGTACCACCAGTGTCTTTTTGGAGTGCGATGGAGAGCGCACTAGAAGATGGATTTCTTTGATTATCCTCCCCCTATATAGGCTGAGGCGTGAAAATGGACATTGGCTAAGACTCATGAATTCCTAATGTTACAGTAGGAGTGGAGGGAATGTAAATGAAGGCTGCAGTCCTTGCCGCGTCCTCCACCGAAAGCTGCACTTGCTTCAGCACATCAGCAGCCCAAACACCAACCAACAGGGATCAACCTGCAAGTCTCCCAGGACTACCGGAGATCCTGTGAGATAGAGGAGAGCCAAACATGGCTGAATCATAGTGATTATGATACCTTTATATCTCCTGCAAAATAGTTTAACAAATTCAATATATCTGTTACATGAAGATATAGATCAGGATAGAACGTAACTTTATATATAAACAAAAACACAAGTTCTCACTAAGATTATGGTGAGAGATCTATGTTTCTGTAAAATTTAATCTAAATATACTTCACAGCAACATCACCCAGTATTGAAAGACTGTTGTTCCCTTTCGGTCGATTCACTCGATACAACAAATTGTATGGGATATCACGTTCTTGCTCGACAAACAATCTGTGTTGTACCTCTGTGTTACTCCTCTCCCTCAGGGAGCAGTGGTGGTTATATGCATAACCTTCCATTTTTGAAGCCTGACAAACCTACCTAACTGTTTAAAACTCTAACCACTGACATCCAGTGTTCCTAGTTTACTCTAATCAAACTGATTAAAGCCATCTAAATTTTGTTCCGTTGAGGAAATGGAAAAACAAACCATAAACACTCACAATAAACACCACATAAACAAATCTTCACTGGGTAACATGGAAGGTTTTCTGGTACTGTAAAGGGGTGGAAAGGGACTCCTCTAACATGGCTCACCCACCAGATGTCAATAAACAAATGCATACTGAGAACCATACTCTTCCTTTCATCTTGGCCTAATAAACCAATCCTAATCTATAGTCTCCTTCCCCTTGGATCAATGTTAATGTAGCATGGATGCTAACGTCAGGCTCTGCTCCAAGGAGACTTGACCCTAAACTCTGGGATCGGGCCATCTGCTGTGGGGACAGGCGCTCCGCTTCACTGGAGAACCTTGTGGCAGACCGTACCAGCCAAAGGAACAGAGGAGAGACAAGAAGCACCTCACACACACACACACACACACACACACACACACACCTAGGCATACAGAGACAAAATCGTCACACACACTTACACACACACACATTACTGAGTAATACACAGACACACAAACACAAACTCATCACACATACACATACACTCATCACACACATGCACATTATAGAGTAATACACATACAATAGACATACAGTACACACACACACACACACACACACACACACACACACACACACACACACACACACACACACACACACACACACACACACTCTTCCTCTCCATTTATGAGCAAGTTGTGTTAAATTGATTTACTCAGTGAGGTAAGGTGAGCACTTTTTTCTGGAATGGAAAGTTTGTATTTGTCTATTTGTGTATTTCTAATGCTGTGTTTAGATAGAAGGTCAGAGAGGTCAAAAGAGAGAGAGAGAGAGAAGAGAGAAGAAAGCAGAACAGAAGGGCTTGCTCTGTCAGCAAACATGTGCTGCTGTTTGATTAAGGACAAGCCTGTCATGTCCTCCCATCTGGCCCACCCCGTCTGTCCTCGCAAAAATGCATACAGGAACACACACACACACGCTGGACATGTTTAGCAATTCACTTCAGCAGATGCAGCATTACATTAGCATACAAATTACACAGACTAAAATGGAGCCTTGTGGTTGTGTTGGATTAACATGAATGTCTATCTGACGGACCCCCACGTCGGAAAACAATGCAGAAGGTACACCTTTCTCGTTGGAATTTGACGCCAAGGACCCTTGACCATGCGTCAGACCTTTGACGAGTAGGGAGTGAGACTGGGTTGTGTAATTCCCTTTACTCCTTCACACATTCATTCACATGTACTGTACACATGAACACACACACACACATAAACCATCACATAAAGACCATTTAGCACCACCACGGAGGAGACACATTAATATCACAATAACGTGGCACATTAACACACATCCCAGAACTAATAGGCTTATTATACGGCTACGCTCATCGACTTCAAGGCACTGCTGTAGATCGTCACGGCGGGCCCATTACCCAATCACATTTCTCTCCCCAAAACAATGCGGGGCTTTTACCCCATTTAAGATGCGGGTTTCTGGCCTGCAGTTAGAGCGTCGTTAGTCGCCGGGTGCATGTGTGAACACGCCTCAGCTCGCCTGGCTGCTTTACATAATCCCTTAATGAATAAACATTTCTTGGGCAACCACTCCGAACATGTCTTATTCAGGTGCTGATATAAATATTAATTTGTACCTACAGCAGCCTCTTTCTCTGTCGTTCTTTTTTAGTTAACTCATTCTTTCTTTCTCTCTCTCTCTCTCTCTCTCTCTTTCTCTGTCTGCCATGTTCTCTGAAGAGGGCCCATGGTGAAGCTGAAACTGATGAATGTGGGATGTGTTTGTGACATTAGTGGGATGTAAACAGTCCTCGTTGTCTGGGGGCTGTTACGTAAATGACTGGAGATCATGTAAATCTGTCCCAATGCAGACTGACTGGAGGGAGAGAAGCGATCTCTTTGAAGACTGTGGCCAAAGGGTCGATAGATGTGGTGTTTGGGAAGGGATGCTTTATAACCAAGATCATAATTTAAAGAGCAAGTTGTGTTAAATTGATTTACTCAGTGAGGTAAGGTGAGTCCACTTTTTTCTGGAATGGAAAGTTTGTATTTGTCTATTTGTGTATTTCTAATGCTGTGTTTATTGTGTGTGGGTGGGTGTGTTTGTGAATGAGAACAACAGAGACAAAAGAGTTGGCCGACCTGAGCTGTTGCTATTTGCATAAGTTGTATAAAGCCTATTTTACTTGACACAAACAGATCTCAACGTGTCCTTGAGCTAAACCTCCAATAATAAGATAACAAGAGTTTGAAAAACATATTCAGTAAAGTCAAGACAGACATATATGTAGTTGGAAAAAAACACTTCCATTGACACCTGCATTTCACAGACACATACATACATACATACATACATACATACATACATACATACAAACAAACATACAAACAAACAAACAAACAAACAAACAGTGGCTACAATGAATGTGTGCTGCATTGCAGAGCGGCTTCCTCGACTGCATGAGGGCAGTGGAGCGGAGGGAGTGCTGGACCAAGGACAGGTGTGGCGGTAATTAACGCTTCACTAATTAATGTGCAAGCCTGTCTCAGAAAGAGTAGGGAGGCTTGAGGATTGTATGTGTGTGTGTGTGTGTGTGTGTGCTGTAATGGAAGGAGGGCCACAGATGGGGAGTAGGACATAACTTATTGCTGATGCCACCCCCCCCCCCCCACACACCCCACACACACACACACACACCACCACCACCATCCTCGCTGCTTTCTTTATCAGCCAACTGCAGTGTATTCATAGGTAGACATGCATTTACACATGCATGTCTTATGAAATGCATATAGACGCACACCTATGTGTGTACATACACACAGGCAAGCTACAAGGAGATATGGGGTGTTGGTGGATGCTGTATGTATGTGTGTGCATGCATCTTATGTTCATGAGAATCTCTTGCATCTCTTGTCCTGTAAAGAAAATTGCTGCCTGAAATAACTGTCTAAAGCACATTAGCAAGATGTCCGCCGAGTGGGGGGACTTGCCTACTCTGCCTGGCCAAAAAAAAAGTTTACCACCTGGATTTAAGCACATAGGTAAGAGCCTCCCTGTGGGGGCAATGCTATGATCTAGGGTTGCTGCAGTTGGTCAGGTCTAGGTTCAGCAACATTATGTGCCCGGTTCAACAAAATATTAGAGTGTTTGACCTTTTTTTGGCCGGGCAGTGAATAAGGACTTTGCTAACATGCCCTTGTCGCACTAGGCTACCTGGGTGGTTAGTATCAGCTCAATGACTAATGTATGTCAACCCACCCCATTCCCACATTCAGGCCATGCTTGCATAGTTACATGACTTGGCTAGCCTAGCTTTGCATTGCCAGAGTTCCTCTTATTAGACATTCACTGGCATTGCTTTGCTAAGCCCTATCACTACCCCACATTGCTACTCCACGTCCGGTGCTTTCTTTTGATGTCATTCAAGGTTAATGTATTTCCGTGTGTCAGTATTTAAAGGAGGGCAACAGAGGCTAAAGTATTAAAGTGATTCGAAAGCCTTTTTGTATTGTATTTTTTGCTTCGTCAAGTAGAAAACACGTTAAGAGCTCTTTTCCCCCTCCCTTCTCTCTTAACTGTCTTCTTCTGTGGGTTCTGTTTTCCCTTGCCGGGGAGAAACTGGCAGTGCGGCAATGTAAACTTGACATTAAAGGGCGAGTTCACCAGATAATAAGTGAACGATCTTCATCTGTACATTGTGCACACTGAACCAAGACAGCCACGGTTAACGGCGCTGTCAGTGGATACAGCATGGAGGCTCCAGACTCCGTCTCCAGCGTTGTCCCTGCTGTGTGTGTGTGGGTGTCCTGGAGGATGCCCTCATACCCTGTGCAGCAGAAGTGGAGTGATTAGGAGGCACGGTCCTCAGAGCTGGGGAACTGGGGCTGTTATTTCGGATAGGGGATGTCTCGTGTGATAGAAGGGTTTCTGGTTCACCGAGCAGCAAATGATTGGAGTGAACCAAGGCAAACAGAGATCCAAGGCCGCGGGATTGATTTCAGAGGAATACAGTTCTAAAACGGTCCACTGAGAATGTGCCGTATTTGTAGTTTAGTCTGTGTGCATTATTCCCCCGGGATGGGTATGGGTGAGATTAGCATATGGCTTCCCTTATAGACCATATAGAATTCCCACTGTTTCTTTTCATCTTCCACAAAGTCGGACCACAACATACTGGAGTACATACTAAATTTAGCTAGCCAGCATTGGTACCAGTTCTCTCAGATGTACAATCAAGCCCACTAAACTTGCAACGGTGAGATGGTCTGCCATTACCTACGTATTTAGCCCTACCTTGAGTGGAAATCAATCCATTATCTGCTTGAATCGTTCATGGTTAGGAAACTATAACCTAGGAATAAAGTCTGGGTAGGACTGGACTGAGATCAGTTATTATCACTTCTATTATTACTTCAAAGATACCCCTTTGTCATAGCTGTGGTTGGCTGAATATATCTCTATTGTGTTCATGCGAAAGACAAACAAACAAATACAGTACTTTTGATTGGATCTGGGTTGTATAAACAACCATGAAATACTATCACGACATACTAAGGCCTACGCTTAGCCACACAAATGACCACAAAACACAGTGGACCTGAAAATGACAATACCGACATTCATACGTGTGGTTATAAAATTGCTCTGGCACCATGACAGCTATATGTACTCAAACTGGGTTGGCCTCAGGACTCTGTGAGCTGGCATGGGGTTCAATGCCAAGTGCCTCTCAGGTAAACAAAGGCACACCACACGACTGCGCCATAATCACCCATCCTATTATTTGAAATAAAATATGCGGTAACTGCAGCTCTGAATGTGGCCATGTCTTGTCCCGGGAGATGGTGTATTCCTTGAGACGGCGTCTCAAATGGCCATTAACCTGTCAAAGAACAGCAGCATCAGCTCTATGGGTAATTGTACGATTCAAGGCCCTGGCACGCACACACACATGCACACACAGACAGGTACTGTTAATGTCTCAGAAGCCTTACAAGCCCAGCACCAAGTGCAAGAACTTTAGTCAGGGCATCAGACATTTGAGAGATGAGAGATGAGACATTTAGGGGGTTCTGGGTTGTTTGTGCAGTTTGAAGTAGAGGCGGAAAGAAGTGGGTGAATTAGATTGATGTTGTGAAGGGTATATGGGTGATTTAAATGGCTGGATTGTCACTGCTTTGACAGACACATTGCACTAGAGCTGACTGCCTGGCTCTGTGGTTAACATACTCTCACTCAATCCCCCTCCCACCTCCAACAAACCGCTAACACACAAACACACACACCCCGCTTACCTCATCAGTCATATCATTTTTCCAGAACGTCTCTGTTTTATCTTGTTATTCTTGTCATAAAAATTATCCTACCAGGAGCGAACATCCAAGCCAGAACTTGTGTGCCAACATTCCAACTGAGATAAACACTGCAGAAAAACAACTACTCCGTGTGAGTCTTTAAAAAAAAAGGAAAAGAAAGCTGTGTTAATAAACCAGCTAATGTGGTACAGTCAGAGGCAAAGAGCCAGTATCACAAAGTGCAGCCTAATTTCTTTTCTTTTTTCTGTAATAGAGCCTATTTTCTGCTCGGGAGATAGAGATCATAATAGAATGGAAGTAAAAGGCCAGCATGGTTGAATGGGTTGGCGGGGTCAAAGCCATTTTCAAGGGGCGACGGAAGGCCCTGTTTGAGGGGGGCATCAAGACACGTCGTGCCAAGCCGCGGCGCTTCATGCTTTTTCCAATTTGCCGATACAACGGCCAGTTCCACTGTTAAGACTTCGCTTAGACGCACCAGTCAGCCAGCCGGCAGGGTAATCGCTTTCATGTGCCAAGGAGAGACGTGAGGAGCAAAGTTATGAAGCAAAGGCAGCGACGGCAGCATCTGCTGAGCAGAACAGCAGGGGTGACAGAGGTCGGGGAGAGCAGTGGACTGCATCCCACACGGTTAATAGCTTTCCCCCACGATGGGCCTTCTTTTTTTCTTCCAGTGACTTTCTCCTCCCTCTGTCGCTCGCTTTTAATCTTCTCTGTGTTTCCCTGCCGTGTCCCTGAAATGATTTGAATTCATTTCGACTTCTCTTTTTATCTTTCTTTTCATCCTTTCCTCTTTTTCATTCATCCTTTAGCTCTGTCTCTCTATCACTCACTTACTCTCTGGTAGTTTTTTTTAGTCCCAGTCAAATATTATGGGGGCCTCACGCAGACAACAACTCATGACAAAACCCATGCAGGCTTTAATAATGCACCAACAAGCGCTCATGTCAAACTCAATACGCCACAGCAGTTGTGCGGGAGATTAGGTGAGCGTGGCTTTCTCCCGACAGCTCGGGTTGAACCCAAGATGCAAAACAACGACTCACAGAGTTCCTTACTCCCCCGCACAGCCGCACTTAGCAGTTTACAGATCGCATTAGCTTTGATTACCGAGAGCATGAGGAAGATGAGCGGAGCGGTGCGGAGAATGTCATGAATCACCTTCTGACTCAGGGGACCTCCAGGGGAAACCTCCATTCACAGAAATTGAGGTTTATTTGCACTCGAGGGAACAGCGTTTGCGTCTTTAAAAAAAAACAGTCAGCGCCAGCAAGGCGCTGAGGAGTGCATTTCAGGCCCCATCCCCAAGACTCCTGACTCCGTTTACCCTGAGAAATGTATGTGCTCTTCTAGTCATGCTGACCGGGCACCCCGAGAGGCACTTTTTTTTCTGAGCGCTTATCAATACCAAGAGGCGGCAGCTCATAACAGATGACTCTTTCCAGGAGAAACTTCCCCCACCCCAACTCAACCCATTCCCTGCTCCCTACCCAAAGGTATTGTAATGGATTTTTCTGCCCAGACTCCAGAAAGAATTCAGCTTCCATGAGAGAATGAGTTTTGCCTAAAGGCCCGGTTAGTGGAGAGATAAAGATAGGGGCGGATCGGGCAAGACAATAGCACACAGCTTCATGGCTCTCATGGGACACCCAGATTGCTAACTGTGGATAACAGTAGCAGATATGGCTAAGGTGTGCTGCCAGGGGCCTTGGCCTTCTTTCATATAGAGTCTGCAACGGTTGTCCTCAATGAGCTTACTGCTCTAGTGTCAGCTGTAATGACCTGTTATAAGCAGTGGTCTGCTTTCCCTATCATTTTTGCTAATCCCTATAATCTTTGAGACACTTTGACACAGGTTTCCTATTTTCGGGAACAATTGCTGATAGAGTCTTGTCAGATTTACAGTGGTAGCAATTGTTCATTGGACAGGGTGTCAGAAGTTTGAAGTTCCTGATGTCTTGGATGAAGGTCTGCAGTTGATGTGTGATAAATGTGAAAGTGGTTTAATGCTAACTGGTCACTGTGCAGGAATTCAGTCTGGAAAACTGGCTCACTTTGTGTGATGGTGCCACTGACATGGAGCAATGGCTCTCTCTGTGGTGGCCTTGTTGTTTTGTTTACAAAGATGCTAAAAATGACTCTCTGGATGGTGATATTGTTTTTAATGAATAGCAGCCCTGCTTAGCCAACACGTTCACTCTGCAATACCTTTGAACTGGAACCTCAGGGGAAGAAAAGGAGCAGAGGCCATAGCTCAACAGGCCTTTAAGAACTCTCCTGACAGTGTCATTGCTATGGGCCAGGAATGGCGGAAGAACCCATGGAGATTTCATTGGGGGAACATTCCTGTTCAAAGAAGCACTGGGAGAAAAAGGATACAGAAGAAAACAAAGGATGACTCTCAGAATCTCAGACACCCCATTCACTATTCTGTTTCCACATCAAAGACTCAATGAGGTGAATCAAAGAGTGAATGACTCTCGTGTGGCTGAACCGTCTACCAAAACGACAACTGTAAGCGTTGTTCCTTCAAGAGCAAACATTGTGTGTTTTCACAGTAAGAAACAGAGGACCAGAAGTAGTTTGCCCGACCTCCCTCCGTGGGAGTGGAAAGTCTGGCGGTGTACTCCCCCTGCTAAATATGAACGATCATAAAACCTCAAAAGGAGATTTGAGCACAAAGTGAATCTAATTGGTCCAACCTCAGGTTCGAGGAGCTATGGGCTTCGAAGTAGTTTGCTTTTGGCAAGGAGGCAATTGGGCAGGGAGACATAAACGATGATAAATGGCCAATGAACTGCCAGCTCTCCTCTCCTCTGTCGTAAGTCCAGCGACGTAAAAAAAATTTTAATTCCTTCATTTGCCTATAGGCACTGGCGCCTCGGACGGACGGAGGGAATACTGGGGAGTGAAAGATGAAGAGAAATGAGAAAAGTACAAAGCAAGAGAAAGTTTAGGCTGTGTATATTTTTTTTTTGTTTTCGGTCAGATGTGTTTAGTTTAAAGAACATTGGAGTTCAGCTCTTTGGCCTGGATTCCAATAGGTTTCTGTCGGAAAACGGTGTGTGTTTTTTCATCAAAGCGCTCGGCCCCATATGTGAGAGCAGATGACTCCCGCCAGCCCTCTGACATTCATCGTAATTGCTTTCCATCGATTCCCCGTGTGCCAGCCAGTCGCATTTCCGCACGCTGCCTTTCCGGCTTTCCCTGCCCTTCCCTGTACTGCTCTGCCAAAAGAATAAGCGACTTAAAAACCTAGCTCGGGGAAGGGGGATTGGTTTGGGGAGGGGGGGCAGTAGTGTGTGTGTGTGGGGTAGTGTGTGTGTGAGTGTTTGTGTGTGTGTTTGATTGGCTCCCCTAGACTTCCCACCACCTGCTAATCAGGAGTGAAAGCGCAGTGCTGGCAGCAGGGAGTCAGGCCACTGGGCATGGATAGCGGGGCTCTGTTTTCGTTTACTCTCAACAGGGGCACCCACTCCAGCCTGGCCTGCTAATTGATTAGCGCACTTGATTATTGGTGACTGAGAGAGCATGTTTAAGTGAATTTGACCCTGTGGTCCTGTTGACTTTGCTTGTGGTGCCTGCTGAGACAGCTGTGTGTGTGTGTGTGTGTGTGTGTGTGTGTGTGTGTGTGTGTGTGTGTGTGTGTGTGTGTGTGTGTGTGCATATGCATACTACTGTATGTGTGTGCGTTTGTGTATGTGTATGTTGTTAGGGTGGATGAAGGAGAGACGGTAAAATAAGGGAGGTGATAAAAATTAAAGCTAAACATTGTTATGCTGCTTCCCTGACTTGCGGATGTGAGTCTCGTACTGTAGCACTCAGATGCCGAGGATCTTGCAGAGCCAGAGAGCCTTTCGCCTTTCTGATGGCACATAGAGAATATAGCTTTAGGCACTGACCAAGTGGCTGTAAGAATGAATTCCTGTGCATTTGTGAAAGAGTGAGAGAACTGATAGATGAAAATAAGGAGACGGTGCCCTTTTCTCTCTGTCTCACACTGACACAGACACTGATACACACACACACACACACACACACACACACACACACACACACACCATGAGTTATATCAGTATTCATGACATCTCCTGCCATTTCCCCTGCTCTCTCCAGATGCACTGTGCAGTCTCCCGCTGCTACTGCTGTGTGGATCAGCATTGGCGCTCATTATTTGGTGATATTTGCTTTGGAGTTAGGCTGCAGAGCCGTGCCAGGCTTTTGTCCCCAGTCCCACGCCGATCCGGACTACCACTGAGCCACAAGTTCTGCCCCACAGCCTCCGAGACAAAAGAGCAGCCCTGTCATCCGCAGCATCACGTTGCGTGTGTGTAAACGGACAAATACTTGAAAGGCTCGTAACAGATGGCCTTTCTCTCTGTCTCTCTCTTTCTCTCTCCTGCGCTCTCTCTATCTTTCTCTCTCTTGCTCTCTCTCTGTCTCTCTCTCTCTCTCTAATGGTGAGGAGAGGGTGGGGTGTTTCATTTCCTTCGTTAGGAATGCAAAAGGTTGAATATAAGTTATGACTGTTATGACTGCCAACAACAAGTTTTGACTTCTTACACAGAAGATGCAGTCCGGTGGCGACTTGCGTAGTAGATTGCATAGTGCCTTGCACAGCATGAGGTGGAAATCTGACTTCTGATACTGAATTGAACAGTGCGGCACAAACACACCATGCCCAGAGCTGTGCTATTTAGGCGAAGGGATGGTGAATGCTGTTAGTGTCTTGCCATGTTAGGCAAAGGGCGCTTCTTCTGCTTAGGCAGACTGGAGGGGACGATTCGTTCCCAGTTTATGTGCATACCAAAACTCTCATTCTTTTAATCAGTCAAATCATCCACCCATGTTGACATTTCAAATCATTTTAGTGGCTTGGTTTTACAGTTCAAACACAAGTTCCATTCTGCCCACCAAATCATTAGTGGTTAGGTCTGAGTGTATGTATGGATGCACTTGTACATGTGTGTGTGTGTTACGTGCAATACATCACATGTATCCAGTAAATTAGGGAATTATACTAATTGAGCCAGTGGGGAATTGCCTGATTGGGTTTAAGGAAAACACTCCGAGACCTTCTGCATGTTAAAGCTTTACATAACCAACTTAAAATGCATAACATACTTTCCAGAGATTTCCAAACGGTTTGGAATATACATTTGTCTCAGCATGATGCTAAATCCTTGACCAAAGATTCCAAAGTCTCGAGCTCTATTATCTTTAGCCTTAACTTAGACTAAAATACTGAATTAGATAGTAGTTAGTTGTTGACATATGAGTATGGGTTGATATGACAATTTAGAAATCCATCTATTTTAAAGGTGTTTTTTCTGCAATGTAATCTCCACTGCATCCATTTCAAATCAATAAAATTATTTTATTGTATCAGAACGTTTTCCTTTCCTTTTACTTCTCTGTCTCATGATTAAGCCGTGGATACCATCTGCCTTCAAAATAGACTTTTGCTCTGGTCACTCTGATAATGAATTGAAGTTGGCCTGTTATCTGGCCTTAGGCTTTGACAGCGCACCAGTGCTGAGTACCATCCAGGGACCCTGTGACCGATCGCTGTGGCTTCCTCTGCCCCAAACCTCCACAGCGCGACAACTATTCTTAGCCTACTGAGTGATGACCGGTGTGCTGCTCTATAACTGGGCTGAAAACTAGGCTAGCTTCAAGACAATGCTGTACACCTCCCCTCTCTGCTCCTCCTCTCTCTGTTTCTCCTCTTTCCCCTCCTGCGCCTCCACTGACGTAGACGCATGCACCCCGGGAGGAGACGCACAAAGAAAGTTCAGCCGAGATGACACAAACACAGAGAACTATTACATCAGCTGGGGAGGCAGTGGAGGTCAAATGTGCCTGCACCAAAGACTAATATTAAATGAGAAGTTCAATTGCGGCTTTGTTTGTTTGGACAATCAGTGGATGCGAATGGGATGTATTTGTTTTGTCAGCTTGATAAGGAGTGAACGAGGCCACCTATGTGTGTGTCTGCGTGTGAGAGAGAGAGAGTTTGTGTGTGTGTGTGTGTGTGTGTCTCTCTCTCTCTCTCTGTGTGTGTTTTCTTCTTGCTCTCCACTCTGGAAAAATCAAGGGTTTATTTTCCCAGCATGTTTGTACCGTAAGTAATTTGTTTATGCTAATGTGCAAAATCTATGGCTGGATCAGACTCGGCAAACCTGTCTCGCCAAAAAAAAGAAAGTGAGGAAAAAAGAAGAGAGGGAAAAAAGTGTGTCTGCTCTGCTCATGTGTGGACAAACCCCGGTGCTGTGCTCCGCTCTGAGAGCATTTGTCTCCCTTACACGCACCGGCCAAAACGCTCGCAGCCACCAGACTTTAATACGTGCCCTGAATTATTCAATGTTCGTGCTAAATTATTTATCAGTCTCTGTTATATTTGGATCGTTTGCAAAAAGCTGCCATCTCTCCAAAAGAGGAGAGCTATCCAAAGGAGGAGAGAGGAGGACAAGCTGGTCCTCCTGGTCTCGGCGATACAAAATACGCTGGTTTTTCGTGACAGCAGACGAGCTACTGATGGCGTCATGTCTGAAATGCTGGTGATTTGTTTGGTGGATGGCAAGTGCAACAGAGCATCTGCAAACAAAGACATGCACACATAATTACTCATGTGCTATGTTATTCAGGCCGGCTTTACACGACAACGCTCCCGGGTGAAACCGACAAAATATTTTATCAGATGTGCCTTTCGTTTAGACTGCGACAGCGTTTTTGGGGCTTAAAAACGCAAAAAGAGTGGAAATCTTAAAGACGCTCCACCGTTCCCGTCTAAAGGGTTGAAAACGCAACAGTGTGCTTTGAGCTGCTCACGCTGGCTATCCTTGCATACGCGTTGACGTCATATCCATGTGCAGTACAGCCAACAACAACAAACATGTCGAATTATTTCCATCAGTCGGACATTCAAGTTGCCTTAGCTGCTTTGATAGCTATTCAGGAGTCCTTCTTCGCCATGTTTTGGTTTTCGACTTTGGTTTCAACGCATGCGCGCACTCTTGGTGTTGTTGTATGGCAGTGCTTTACAGTACCACCTAGCCACCTGGCATGCATACTACATCAAATTTCACACACTTTTGTGTCACCGTATGCATGCAGATTTCCACCCAAAGACGCTTGTCTAAACGCAAAATAAAAAGTGGGAACACAACGCCACTTTTGAGCTAGCCTCAGTGAATGGCTTCCATTTTAAGTATAAGAACAATCTGAAATATCACACTGAATATAATATATATATATATATATATATATATATATATATATATAAAATATGCCATATATGGTCCCACCAAGCATACAGGGCTCTCATGCCTCATGGTTGACCGTGAGACACAGACAGATGTCACACGATCTCACACATGCCTTTTCTCCCAACATTTCGTCTGTACCTCCTCATATGATTTGATTAGACCTATTGAATAAGGGTTGAGCTGACATCGGGATCTGTAGATTTTCAACATGCACAGGCTACATACGCACGCAACCTATGTATCCAAACGACCCCCAACAAATCTTACTCCAAGCAAAGCTCAAAAACTTGAGGGCCCTACCATAGAATTTTGTAACATTCACACCCAAAACCTCAGAAATATCCATGCACATACACACACACATACACAACACACACACACGCACACACACACAGTTTTAAACGATCAGTACCTTCTGAAACCTGCGTGACTGCTTTCTCTGAGTAGGAGCAGTTGCAGTGTCCATGCCCATTAAATCAGTCTGCTGGTAGTGTTACGGTCATACACACATTCAGAGGTACACAGTGTGTGTTTATGGACGTTGACACAGTGGCCCTTTATGGCTGGCAGAGGGCTCCTCGGTCCCCCACACAGTCCCCCATCAGGCCCAATAACTCAGCCTGACTGGTTCACAAGGCACAGGAGCTGGACCTGCTTTGGCTCGGCTGTCCACAGAGCTGATAGGTGATGACCGAGCAGGAAGAGGACAGACAGGCCTTGCAGGAGTCCAGAGGCGCTGCCTCTAATCCGGTCTAAACACCTGTCCTCTCTCACTGTCCCTCAGCGTACTCCCCAGAGGCGTCACCTTGAAAGACTGCAGAAGTCAAGGTCAACCACACTAGCCTGTCTACTCTCCTTGGGCAATTACTTCTTGTAAATGTCACAAAGTTGAGAGTGGTGTGTGTCTGTGCTAATTGAGTCCTACAGCACACCCTACACACACACACACACACACACACACACACACACACACACACAGAGGCACACACAGAGGCACACACACACACACACACACACACACACACACACACACACACACACACACACACACAGTAGATCTGCTTTGGAGACAGGCACTGCACACATCCACTGCTCATTGGATTTGGAAAAAGTTCACATTTCAGGTAAGATTGAGTTTAAATCAGTATATTCCAGACAGGCCTGCTTCCCGCACTGGCCAGACATGCAGATCTTAGTCATTTTTGTGTCAATGCTGTGTGATGCAACAGTTGCGTTCACACACCACCCCCATATCAACATCGTTCTCTCCACAAATAGCCTTTTTTTTGGCAGGAAGACCATGAATCATGGTCAACAACTGAAGGCACTGACAATGGACCTGACCGCTTAATTTAACACACACACACACACACACACACACACACACACACACACACAATACATTGCTGCCATTGCTGGCTGGCTTTGCCGTGTTTCGCATCCTAAGTCGGCCATGGTAATTATTCACTTATCATTTAAAACAGAGCTCCAGGCGCCCGCGCCTCCTTTCACGCGTGCAGCGGATGGGAAAGAACAAATGCATGCCATTAACAAATGTGTGATTCTGCCTGAAAATTCATTTAAAAGCTCGTTTGCCTGCCACCTTGTGAGACTCCCAGGGTGCGATAACGACGACTATGAAGAAAACTGCGACATTTCTCTCCACACGAATCAACACTGCATTTTATTCCCACTGTTGTTAAGGAGCTGGG
Organism: Alosa alosa; assembly: GCF_017589495.1. Lineage (NCBI taxonomy): Eukaryota > Metazoa > Chordata > Actinopteri > Clupeiformes > Clupeidae > Alosa > Alosa alosa. The sequence continues at coordinate 13,641,878 of NC_063192.1, forward strand.
AATGAAATTGCCTCGGAGCTGAGTTGGTGTGACGTATACGTGGCCTTCACTGGTGTTTGCGTCAGCGTTTCATTTGTTTCAATGGAAGACAATGTCTGGATACTGAATCATGCTATGGAGATGTGAAGGAGGTGAATGATTCATTCCTTACGGTAGAATCATTGCCCGTCTCAGCCATGACTCACTGAAGATGACCACTGACCGTACTCCTCTAAAATCCACTTCCCCTGTGCCCCCACCTCATCTGCAGGAAGCTTTGGGTGAATATTCTCTGACAAATGTGTAAATGTAAATGTTGGGGTAAGTTTCAACTCCCAGCAGTGCTCTAGAGCTCTCTCTCTCTCTCTCTGTCCCCCAGGCCTGAGGCCTTATCAGCAGATCGTAAACAGTTACAAGCTCAGGTGGAGAAGCAGCCAGTGGGAAACCACAGGCAATCTGTTCAGGTGAGAACTCCTGCACGCTAGAGCTAGACTATCGCGCTGTGTGTGAGTGTGTGTGTGTGTCAGACAGAGAGAGAAAGTGAATTGCTGTATGTGTGTATGGGTCTGTGTGTGTGTGTGTGCGTGTGAACATGTGTGTGTGTGCATTTGGTAGTTTCATTACAAAGGGCTTATCAGGCAATACATTTCATCAGCAAGCTTGTAAAATAGCTATGTGAATTCTATTGGCCAAATCGGCAGTGGAAATGCAGTGTCACAGCGCCATCTGCTGTCATAAGATTGTGATTTGTTGTCTGGGCATATCAATGAATGACCTTTAAAACAAACTACTTTCTATATATATATATATAATAGCTATTGAGTCATATTTATAGTTCATAGCAGGATTCTGTAGACCTTTGTACATTGATGTTTCTCCAAAATTGTGGTTTGGAATCTCTCTGTCTTCTGTTTGTGATCACTGTACATGGCATACTGATTAGTTTACAAGTACACCCAACAAACATGTTTATGCATGCTTGTGTGTTTGACATGCATTCCCTGATGTGCTGTGAATCCAGATGGTGTGTATTTCTGCTCTCATGCGAGACGACAGTTGATTACTGATTCTTCTGAGAGCATCTCGGCAGCCATCTTTAAACAGCCTCGTGAAAGAGACAGCTGAGTTCAACCAGTTTAACTCCTCTGATCAGCTCTACCCCACAGCTGCATCTCTTAAAGGACATAATCAAGAGAGGTTCTTCAGCCGCCTTATACAGAGCCAGTGACCATAAGTTTTTTGTGACTCAAGACCCACTTCTGAGAATGAGAACGAATGAAGGGATATACCTAACTGCTGAGCTCTTTGAAACGGTCAAAAATAATTGAATTGAGTATGTTGTTTACCTTGAGTCATGTGCCTGGGATTACTTCAGGCTAATAAAAGGATGAGCCATGGCCTGTGAATTGAGAAGGTTAGGGGAGATCCTGTCAGTACATTCCACGTCAGAATGGAAATCCCTGACTCGTTCAAATTAAAAAGCCTGATCCGTATTAAATATGAGAGGTGAAAAGGCAAAGGGAATTTGGCTGACCATTGTGACCGAGAGGGTGTGTATTGGATAGCGTATTAGGGTGAGGTTTTGGGTAACCACTGCCTTTCCAAGTCACTTTTGATACATCCCCAGTGTTTGCACTAGACAAGGCCCTCTGTGGTTGTAAACAGTCCTTTGCCAACATAAAGCTCTTTGTGTATTAAAAGTTGCTCTACACATATTCATTTAATGAGCACTCATGCAAAACATTTTGTTAGTGCATGGAGAGTATCCTTAGGCTCTCCATACAAAAGCTTACTTTGAAACAAACTTCTGAAAGAACCTGAAAAGAGCTTTTTTTTCATGAGTGCTTCCCTCATTCCTCCTCCTGGCCGGTCTTTTGATGAGTAAGTCCCCAGCTCCAGATACCCTCACACGCTCCAGGTGCTCCAGCTGCAGCTTCCATCACCAACCTCCCGCCTCTGGCAGTGTCTCAGTACTGTCTCTCAGAAACATTACTGGCTCCCCATCAAAGGACACGTCCACCTCATCCTGTCTGCGTCCAGTCTGTCTGGCGGTCCTCTCCCACCTGCTTGGGTTCTCATCCACTGCCCTCAGCCTCCAAGGCATCATTCAACCTTCCAGGCAATGACATCCTTATTACAATTCACATTTATATTAAATTGTAATTACGTATAAGACCTCAATCAGTGAACGTAAAAAAAGTAATTTCATAGGTTGGCATGAGTTACCTCATATTGCAGGCATGATGGAGCAGTGGGAACATCAATGCCTGACAATTGATCAGCATGGGTTTGATTTCCCAAAGCCACTGTTGTGAGCTGGTGTTTCTGGTGTGATAAGTGTCTGCTACATACCAGTCAACTTGAACATTTCTACTACAGGATTTTTAAGGTTTTATGTAAAGTTATCTGTAACATGAAATAAGGAATTCTACTGTGTTTCAGTTGTGTTTTCATTTCATTTTCCATGACTAGTTTTCAACACTTTTCACAATTGTGCAAATGCTTAATCACACACTGGTCGTATTTATACACGTTTACGGTATATTTAAGAATTGCCAAGGGTTAAAAATATACATTTTATTGTCTTTCCTGCAAAGAGTCAAAATGAACTGAATATGATCATTGATCTTGTGATTGCATCAGGAGTGAATAATGTCCAAGTTGACACACCCAGAGTGCATCTCTTCCAAATGAATTATTCTTTCTTTGATGCCATTTAATCTGAAAGGACAGCATGTCATGAACTAATCTCCAACATCTAAGTTATACTTCTGAACTCTATGAGCAATTGATTGGACACAAGAAACAATACATCTTAGATGGAAGCAATTTCATTTCGATCATCTGTGAATTCGAATTGTGCACGTCCATATAATCAAAAAAGAATTGAACTCAGAAGGATGCGTGAACTGTGTGTGCAATATATTGTTTTAATCATCGCTTTGTCATTCTCAAAGTCACAAACTAACGGCTCCAAGGCAAACAATGACTAACAAATACACAACAAAACAAACCCCTGCTGAGGGGCTGACTAGCCCGTCAATAAACAAATATAAATAACCACACAGGAATAAACCGTAATAAATAAGCACAAGGCGCACATGAAATCAATATGCAATCTGTACTGTGTGTGGAATGACGATTACCCACAGAGAGGAACGCTAGAGGAAGTGATTTGGTACAGCTTCTATTTTTCAGGTCTCGCTTCACAGTGTGACATCACAAACACCCCGTTGATCTCTTACAGCAGACAGTTCTTGTTTCCAATGATTCAGGTATCATAAAAGAACACAAAGGATAAAATCACACAGTCCAGAACCAACACAGAATCTCTGCAGAGCCCGTATACAATCACTGTTCATAAAGGTTAATAATAATATGTTTCCTAATAATTATAGTATCATTTCAGATGTGTCTTTGCTATCTGTTTTGTGAGGTAAAATGGCATCTCTTGGTTTACTTGATTTACAGGGAGCTGCTGGACCCGACCCAGAAAACACTCTATTTTAGTACCACATATAAAACATTTATACTCAAACTCACGCAGGACTATGGTTCACATTGCCATACAGACAAGTCAAAACAGGACACAAGCCTCTAGAAATGAATAAAGGAGGACAATAATCTTTTATCAATCTTCAATAAAAAGCTATACATAGTACAGAGAAACATTTTCTTTCTTTTTCTCTTTAGATCTAACTCACTGCATAGATGGCAGCAATGTTGCTGCTGGATTTTAAACACTCTAACTTAAGACATTCACATAATCTTCCCTTGTTGAAATTCCTACTGTGCTCTGAATAGAGGATGCCAGTGTGTAGCCTACAGCAAACAAAGATAGACTGTAAAGATGAATGCTATAGTAGGACTCTATAATAGAATACCTTTAAAACATACAGTTTCATTTTCATAGACAAAATATTATTCAACCATAGTTAGTCATTTCCCACTATGTTTCTTTCTGATGAATTTCACTCATAACAGCACCTACTTTTGTTTATACAAGTGGTTATGCAACATATTTTGCTCCTCTTGAAAACTTTCCCTTCTGACTTGGACAGTTGACACTTGTCTGGTCTCCTCCTCATCTCTAGCTTTCACCTCATTCATTTGATACTTCAGACACCTCTGTTAGATCAGTCTCAGTGGCTAAATCCCCTCTTCCATAGCGTAATGGTCTCAGCTGAAGGGGGTGCAAAAGCAGAGTGGCAGGGCCAGTTAAACGACAGACACTCGCAGACAGCTCAGATAAAATATTGGGCATGCTCATTGCTCTCTGTCTGGTTAAGACCCATCCACCCATCCAGGTGCTGCAAGCACATAAGCAGAAGAGGGGGGAGGGATTTGGGACACACCCAGTAGAGAGGGTGATCGGAAGGCAGAAGTAGAGGGACTGTGGCTAGGCTAATGGTTAGCATGGTGGCACGTCTGCTTGTTGTCTTGGTTGGCGTTTGCCTTGGTGGTGCGCTCGTTCCAGGTGCTCATTTGGTGACCTTCTGAGCTTTCTGGGCAGACTTGGTCACCCGGCCCGAGCCACCAACCTTCTTCTCCACACTTTTGATGACGCCCACTGCAACAGTCTGACGCATGTCTCTGACAGCGAAGCGCCCTGCGATGTGCCGACACACACACACACACAATCATACAGAGAGAGATCAACAAGAGCATACAACCACACACAAAGATATTATGTACTCAAATTAATTCACATTAATACACACAAATACACACATACACACACACACACAGACATCTGTCTTTCTGCCTTTATGCACACCCTAAACATAAACACATAATCTAAGGCATTTGGACAACACACACACACACACACACACACACACACACACACACACACACACACACACACACACACACACACACACATAAACACACAAGGGGGAAATCAAGGCACTCGACACACTGTGAATTACGGCCGGAGCCATAAGTCCGTCATCATGTGGAAGAGGGGCTGGAAATCATGGCCGAGCGCCCTTTACGAGCACATCAATACGGCCTGGAAAGAGAAAGACATGCCATCTTTTCCAGTGTTTGCACACAAAACTGCTGTCACTCAGCCTTTTAATGGCCCTCCGGGATGCTGAGTTACAGCCTCTCTCGGCACTCAGTGTGCGAGTGTTGCACCGTTCCAGGGATGATAGTGCAAGCTTGAAATGTCTGTGTTTGACATGAACCCGATTACAGAGTCTCAGGACATGGACTCCGTTATTGTTGAGTTTTAAAACTTTAAAAAAAAAGAAAGGAAAAAAAAAACATTAAAGCCCTGAAATATGTAAACACTGGGGGAACAAGTACAAGATGTTGGCTGATATGGCAAGCCAGAGGACAACGAAAGGGTTTCTAAGAGGCAACATCAGTGTGTGAAATCTGATTGAGCAACTAAATTGATGACATGTGCCGTGTGATGCAGTACAGGGAACATCAGATCCAGACAAGGCTAGAACTGAGGGGAAATGGCCCTCACCACCAACACCAAGCACAGACTGAACACATAAAGGGGAGGAGAATGGCCCACACCACCAACACCAAGTACAGACTGAACACATTATCTATCATACACTTCATTATCAGACAATCATATTCTTACAAATATATCTTCTTGCATGCTTTCAGTTCTACATATTCACCTACCAAGAAACATTTGCTCAAAATCACGTCCATCCATTTTGGACATGAAATTGTTGCCTTCTCTACAGGGGAAAGTGAAGAACTCTTCTGAAATTGGACTGACCTGTGAAAGCGACTACATGTGTGCTTTGCTTTCCCACTAAAGGCCATACTGCCCAGGCCAGGCTTGTTAAGTGGAAGTGGGATTAGCAGACAGCGAGAGACAGGGGACTGTGATGGGAGACACATGCTTCCATGCACTTATCTAAACTTTACATGCGGCATGAGGGAGCTTGAGCAAAAGCCTGTGTGAGCACCAGATTGACCTGTTAATGGATGACATGTGCTCTGTGCTTCTTTACACAGTTAGAGTATGTGTTCCAGGCCAGGCCAGTCATGGGCAGATCAGTGAGGAAGATGAAAAGTCACAGAGGAAGGTCAGAGAGTGAGGTACATGCAGGCTTATCAGTGTCCTGCTTCGCCTCAGTGTTCAGCATGTGACCTTTTCACCTCTATGGCCATAAATCCTCACTAGGCCAAAATAATGCGTTTCTTACTGACAGAAACAAGCAGATAAGCCCATACAATATAATGGGGTTCTGTGCATGTGGGAATGAGGGAAGAATTAAAGGAAGAATGTTCTCATGTCAGCATGTCAGTAGGCTAAGTCCCACAGAGCATCACAATGTGTGCTTTAATATCAGCTAATTTAGCTAAAAGCTACCCTGGGACACAAGGCACCAGGCAATGATTAATTAGTAATTAAAGATATATGATATACATCCTATGCATCATCAATCATCATCTTATGGCTGCAGTCTGGGTCAGCAGGGTGTTATCAAATATCAGCCAACAACCTTAGAGTGTTCGGGCAGACTTTCTAATGAGGAGACACAGCACTCAAAAAATCCTCCATAGAAATGCATGGGGTTAGTTTGTAACGCCAATATGGCAGTTGTCTACACATATCATACCCCTTCCGCGGCAAAACATTGACATGTGAAAACATTGAGCCAATAATGTGGTGTGTTGTGAAGACATCGTGCCAATCATGTGTTGTGATCTCTCCGCTGGAGCGAGATTGGTGAAGCCTTGCGCACGCGCATTTCTGCCGAAATAGAAGCCTGATAAGTGCCCAAAAAGCGTTGCAATATGGCCGCCGAATGGAGGGACTTGCCTAAAAGGACTTTGGTTCAGGATCCAAGAAAAGTCTACATTGAAACTGATTTCTGTAGCTCTGTGGTATCCAGGCCAGAAAAGGTTTTCCATTCTAATGATATGTGAAGCAATAACCATGACTTCCATAATGCCTTGCTTTTCTAAATCTGCTACAGTCACACTCTTTCAGTGCTTGAATGTTGAGATTCTTTGACTTGACTATATTCTATACCACCTCCATTATAAGCCACTTTGAATGAAGTAGTCTGTCAAATGAACAAATGTAAGTCTAAGGTGAGTAGGCAAGTCTAAGGTGCCATGGAACTCTTCCGTTTGCCAACAAAAATGACCCAAAAGCTGCCATCTTTGCCCATATAAGGAGATCTAGGCACTTTCTTTGCAAAGATGGCAGCTTTGGGTCCTTTTTGTAAGCAAACTTCAGAGGTTTATTGCGAAGAGGGGCAGATAAAAGATGAGACTCTATAACAACTCACCCAGAGGAGGGTACTGGGAGAAGCTTTCCACACACATGGGCTTGCCAGGTAGCATCTCCACGATGGCGGCATCCCCGGACTTGAGGGTCTTGGGGTTGTCCTCCAGCTTCTTGCCTGAGCGCCGGTCGATCTTCTCCCTAAGCTCGGCAAACTTGCACGCGATGTGAGCTGTGTGGCAGTCGATGACCGGAGAGTAGCCAGCACTGATCTGGCCAGGGTGGTTCAGGATGATGACCTGTGGATGGGGAAGGGAGGTTGAAGAGGGATAGTGAGGGGAGGGGGGGTGACCAAAGGGTTAAATTGCTATAGACCCTTTCAACAAGGTAAACACAAACAATGCTTGAACATTCTATTTGGGCTCCAATCTACTTCCTCTGCATTAAGATAACATATGGAATGTTAAAAAGGAAGTCTTGTGGGGCCAACTATGATGCTGATAATGGAACTCTCTTGAAAGGGTCCATACATTGCTGTACAAGAGCATGCCAGTGTAGTGACTGTGTACGTCTGTTCATATGTGTGTGTATGTGTGTGCGTTTGTGTGTCCTACCTGGGCAATGAAGCCTGAGGCTTCCTGAGGGGGGTCAACCTTGCTGTCCCCACAGACGTTGCCACGGCGAATATCCTTCACGGACACGTTCTTCACGTTGAAGCCCACATTATCGCCGGGCAGCGCTTCACTCAGAGTCTCGTGGTGCATCTCCACAGACTTGACCTCAGTGGTGATGTTCACCGGGGCAAAGGTCACCACCATGCCTGGCTTCAGGACTCCAGTCTCCACTCGGCCCACCGGCACAGTGCCAATACCTGGAGACAGACAGACAGACAGACAGACAGACAGACACACACACACAACTTCAACAAAAGAGTCAACAAAACAATGAAACTACCACATATTCTAAGCACTTCTAGTTCAAATGTATCTAATACAATGATAATCTGCCGAAATCAAATAAAAAGATCACAACATGGAATGCAAATCCTTGAAATATGTTACAGAGGAGTACATACAGTATATCTGATTAATTAGTATGATGCTCATAGCTGGACCATACCCCCTATCTTATAGACGTCCTGCAGGGGCAGACGCAGGGGTTTGTCAGTGGGGCGAGACGGGGGCATGATGGTGTCCAGAGCCTCCAGTAGGGTCACCCCACTCGCATGGTGCTCCTTTCGGTCCAGCTTCCAGCCTTTGAACCAGGGCATCTACAGAGCACACAGTGCATCCTACTGATATCCTAATGGGAATGGTAAACATCCTAATGGTACACAGTGAGGTTAGTACCTCTTATTTCATGCATGGCAGTGCCTCTGGGCTGTGCAGTCTGGAATCCACACCATATTGTGCGACATTTTATTTCTTCTGATCATTTCAACTGACGTTAGGCTTGGTGTAGTTTGTTTATAGAACTATCAGAAAGATAGGCTTCACATTTAAAAGTGAAGCACTTTTGCACTGATAAATACTGGCCAACACTTCAATAAAAGCTCTGGATAAAAAAAAAAAAACTCTTAAATCGTTTAAATCTTTTAAATCGTTTAAATCTTTGTGAACATTGTAGAGCTCGAGAGCATCTTGAAGTGTGTCGAGACAGAGAAGGGAGGAAGAAGAAAGAAAGGGAATGTGAATGGCAGAACTGAGAGAAGGTTTATTTAGAACTCACATTGGAGGAAGGTTCCAGCATGTTGTCCCCATGCCAACCAGAGATGGGCACAAAGGGCACTCCGGCGGGGCTGTAGCCGATCTTCTTGATGTAGGCGCTGACCTCTTTGACGATCTCCTCGTAGCGCTTCTCGCTGTAGGGCGGCTCGGTGGAGTCCATCTTGTTGACCGCCACGATCAGCTGCTTGACGCCCAGCGTGTAGGCCAGCAGGGCGTGTTCGCGGGTCTGGCCGTTCTTGGAGATACCCGCCTCAAACTCGCCCACCCCAGCTGCCACGATCAGCACTGCACAGTCAGCCTGCTCAGGAGAAAAACAGGGTGCATTAATGAAGATTCAGTGAGAACTTCTATTAACAGTTAAGCAGTAGTTAAGTGATTCAATGTGATGGAATATTAACATTGCATTCAACACACACATAATCCTCATGCTACTTAGTAGTTCATATAGCAATTCAAAACTGAAAGTGAAAGTTATGGGTTGAGATTAGATAGATATGGTAGCCTAATGTCATTTATATGTAAAAAGCATGCAAAACGCTTCGCTTTATAAGTCCAAGAAAAGATTACAACATAACCCCTAGCTTGAGGTCAAATAAATAGGACAATCAAAAACACTGATTCAAATGTATGATACAAAGGCAATCCAGAATTCAGCATGGGAGCCTGGCCAGACCTGTGAGGTTCCAGTGATCATATTCTTGATGAAATCCCTGTGTCCAGGGGCATCGATGATGGTGATGTAGTATTTGTTGGTCTCAAACTTCCAGAGCGAGATATCAATGGTGATGCCCCTCTCCCTCTCGGCCTTCAGTTTGTCCAGGACCCAAGCATACTTGAAGGATCCCTTTCCCATCTGTAGCAACACACAGCAGACCAGCTGAACACTGCATTGTGTCGCAGCTCCATCTTGTGTCCATAACAAGAAGGACACTCTTATATTTTCCCTCGATACCACCTGAATGGTTTACAATTGTCTACGCTGTTAGGACAAGAGATATGTAATTGATTCAAACACTGTAATCAGATCATCGTAATTACGTAGAAAATGGCTGTTGTTGCTTACAAACCACCAAATATGGATGGGTCTACCTTCAAAGCATTGGCATAGCAATATTTCAATGACAACATGTTATAAATAAAAAAAATCAGATAAGCAATCACTGCATTTGTGATAATGTGTCAACAGTCTCTGCTTGAAGACACATCGACACCTTCAAACACATCTACAACAACTTGCATGTGTATGGTGTTTTATCAAGGTATCCATAGTGTGTAGTGCTTTATCAAGGTATCCATAGTGAATAGTACTTTATCAAGGGCGAACCTCACTAACCACTACCAATGTGTAGCACACACCTGGGTGATGCACGGCAGCCATTATGCACCAAAACGCTCACCACACACCAGTTTGGGGCACAGAGTGAGGGAATGAATGAATGAATGAGCCAATTACACTAGAGGATAATTAGGAGGCCAGATTGAATAGCCAGGACACCGGGGAACCCCTTACTCTTTCTGCAACAAGTGCCATGCGATATTTAATGACCACAGTGAGTCAGGACCTCGGTTTAACATTTCATCCAAAAGACAGCATCTCCTACTGCATAGTGTCCCCCTCAGTCCACTGGAGCATTGGGATTGATTTTTTTTGGCCAGAGGTAAGAGTGCTACTTGCCACCCTGCAATACCACTTGCAGCAGCAACCTTTCCAAGGATGTCTCCCATCCAAGTACTAACCAAGTCCACACCTGCTTAGCTGCTGGCCATCAGTCTATTATCCATCATCATTTACAAATTTGATGTTTTCACCTATCCACTCATTTCATCAGCATACGCTTGTCCTCCATGTTGCCATTGTATTGAGGATGCCCCCCCCCCCCCAGGCAATGTCTGATGAGCTCATTTGTGAAGGCACAGCATTAATATATCCATACAATCTGAGCATGAGCAGACTGGCCCTGATGTCACCTGCAAAGGTCTTCTCACCTCAGCTGCCTCCTTCTCAAATTTCTCAATGGTCCGCTTGTCGATGCCTCCGCACTTGTAGATGAGGTGGCCAGTGGTGGTGGACTTGCCTGAGTCCACATGGCCGATGACTACGATATTGATGTGGATCTTCTCCTTCCCCATGCTGAATCGTCACAGAGGGCAGGGGCCCTCGCACAGTGCACTGCTGATAGGAACAGGGTGTGGCAATAATCACATTTAGATTCTGAATTATGATTTGATTTCTTCTTATATATTATATTTTACACTTAAAGAAAGCATCATTGTAGATAGAGAAATGCTATATTCTAGCTTGATTTACCATTCTTTTCCTATTTCCAAATATATATACTTTATTATGCATGAAACAGCCAGCAAAAATAAAAATGGAGTCAAGAGCTTGTATTTCTGACATGATGCAATGATCAAGTACATTTACACTATAACACTGATGATCAGGCCATGACATCGTAAGAAGCAGCTGAAAGGTACCGCATCAAATAATCACAATCTGGATTAACACCATCACTGCCTCAAAACTGTAAGACACAAACTACACTGTTTACAATGATTCAGGTTTCGTTTCACACAAGCAGAAGCAGTGGGGCTGTTTACTCTCAGCTCAGACAATTAGGCCAAAGCAGTGTGGGTCAGAGACTGCTTCATTCCCAAAGCCCTGTCTCAGTGTTCGTCTGAGATTTGAAATCCCCCTTGTGAAAATAAGATTTGTCCTGTGGGTGGATCTCCCCTAAATGAACACTGATACAAGGTCCTGACCCTCTGCTTCTCCAAAAATCTGTGTATATTCCATAATACCAAAACATTTGCATGATTAAAATTTGTAGCACTTGCCCTTTTACTTCTTGAAGCCTTAGGGCTACTGTCCAACCCAGTTAGCGTATCAACATAGGCTACATTTTGTTTGGGATGATACAAGTCTGATAAAACATTGATCATTTTCAGTATAATTTGGTAAGTTCGGCCCCTTACCTGCAGCTGTTACCTCGAGCAGCACAGACTGCCTTCTCTGGCCCAGGCTCCTCTGTGCACCTACGAGGGGGTGGCAGACTCGAATTTTGCCTGCGCAGTGAATACACCCCAAACTCTCTCTCACACACACACACACACACACACACACACACACACACACACACACACCCTCCCCTCTCTGAGACAGCAATGCGGTAGAGTGGTGGGAAGAGACTGCAGTGAAACTCAACTGCATCACAGCATCCTGCACTGAGGGGGGAGATTAAAGAGGATCGGGACGGACTGAAAATGAAAGTAAGTACAGAACCGAGGGGTGAGACACAAACATGATTCAGCAAACGTCTAGCCTGGGGAATTGATGAACTAGATGTACCGCATAGCGGTACAAAATATGACCACCGCTCAGTCCTGTACATCCGTTCCGCGAAAATAAATCACACTTCAATTTGTCTCCATATTTTACTCCATCCCCCACTCTTGAAACTTTTGTGTATGCTTGTTTGGCATGCCTGAGTGTGTGTGTGTGCGGTTGCACAGAAAGTACCCTACTGGTACTGAAAAGGTGAATAGATTGTAGAATAGCCAAAGAAGATGTAGAATTGTTATAAAACCTTTAAAATCTCTAAACAATCACAAGTAGGGCAGTTCATCACAGTTCATCCATTGCAACTGGATTGATGAAAGGTCACTTACACCTGTAGGCTACATTGTATTTGGGAAAAGCAAAAGGTATCAGCATAATGTTATTTATTTATTTATTTATTTATTTATTTTTATGTATTTTTAAACAAAAACATCTCTGTCAGTTCCATGCCGTTTTCAACAGCTATCAAAAACAAAGGTCATTTTTGGATGGATGGATTTTTGTGAATGTTTCTTCTTCTACATAAGATTTTAGTCATCTTTAGTTCATGTAATACTTTATTGTCAATGCACAAATTAAGTAACAGTAGTCTGAAACGTTATTGTTAATGCACAAATTAAGTAACAGTAGCCTAGTCTGAAACGAAATGCTGTTTACATCTAACCAGTGGTGCAAATAACTGACATGTCCAAATGGGCCTTGATGAAATGCGCCGCTAGACTGTTCATACACATTTTAACGGGCCAAAGTTGAAGAGCTTTTGTCCGCTATTGTTAGTGCAAATATAGGCTGATTCATGTTCCCTTGCATTGTTTAACTGAGGTCCATGGCTAGTCTGGCTTTCATCAGACCAAGCTCAATTTTTTTAAGAAATCAAAAAATAAATAGCGGGCAGATCAGGCTGGGTTCACCCAGCCTAGTCCATAGGCACCCGATATTGTTTAATTTTCCGATTGAGATATACACTGGCGTTCATTCTAAATGCAAAATGCATCAGGGAGTTATGACAAAACGGTAACTAACAAACTAGATCCTAATAGAAAGCTGTTAGCTTCCCTAAGCTACAGGTAGGATTATAAGGTAGGCCTATTTACAACATAAATTGTCAATAGGCTATGCTGGCTTACACAAATAAAATCTCCTTTGAAACCAATGGCTTACTTTACAGTATCAAGCGGACTTAAACTGTCATATCGCGGGCGAAAAGTTGTAATAACATTCACGCAGCTCCATGAGTCAAGGAAAGCGAATGAAGTAGCCACTTCTAAATGGGACCCACTACACAGTAGCTTAAGGTGTTTTGCTAAAGCAGCCATAATGAAATGAAGGTGTCATTGTTTGGATACTTCACACACACGTGCTTTTTAATTTCACAGACTACAACTACCAAGCTGTAATCAAAGCACATCGATTCCCCTCTCACACCCTGCACGCACTTAAAACAAAAATAAACAGGCGTCTCAGTCTCACGATGTATAGGCAAAACTGTATCAGACCGATTGTAATGTAGGTAAATCTTCCATTGCACAGAATGATTTTGTAGCGTGCAATAAAATGACAGTCGAAAGATACAAACAGTGCTGCTATACATTTGCTTGGTATAACCGCATTTATAGTTTTCTACAAATGCAATAAATCAAATGCCCCCATCACTCAACCAACGCTTAACGTAACATTACCTAGGTCCTTATTGATATTACAAGATTAACGCATTGCCTGCAGTAAAACCAAGCATGTCCGATAAACATCCTCAGATTTATTTCGCTTCAAGAAGAAATGGGAATTACACTTCATGTGAACATCGGCCCTATCCTTATTAGATGTTCGCTGCGGTAAATTACAGTCCTTGTATGAAGCGCCCCTTGTTTTTCCAACCCACTTTTAACTTCCAACAAAATTACGCCTCACTGCAACGATGCGCCATCTAGTGGACAAACAACTACTTCGCCAATACTGAAAATGCAGCCATGATGATGATGATGAATATTTATTTTGGCTTTCTTTTAATCCTACTGATTTTCATTTTTTTCGGGGGCAAATCACAAATGAGTGATTATGAGCCAGGTTGATGTGGGCCCTTGAGACCAACATACCATAAAAGATTCACAGAGAACTGTGTCTGCCCTACCCTCCTTTCGGGGTCCAGTCCAGCGGGGGGCTGCAGATGAAAACTAAAAAATGACGGTTCCATGCTACCCATGTGGGGTACATGCCCACCAAGTTTTGTGTACCCCGGTCTTTCAGTGTCCCGAATCCTTGTTGGTGTAACGCCACTAAATGTACACATAAATTATTTTATTGTAAGGCCCCCATGAACGAAAGTACACAAAACTTGGCATGCATTCAGAGGGGTGTCATAATGATCCTACACTTTTAATTTCGTGCAGTTTTGACCTTGTCAGCCAGAGATATTGAGATGAAAACACCTATTTTTGCTTTTAATTTTTAACTAGGTGGCTATACATTAAATAAGTGGTAATGGGATGGGTTGACATACCCCTTAAGACCAACATACAAAAAAGGTGGACCTCCTAGGCCCCACGGTTCTCGAGATATTCACAGAAAACTGTCTCCGCCACCTACAGGCCAGTTGGTGTATAGTAACATAAATTAATTTATTGTGTGGCCCCCATGAACGGAATTCCACAAAACTTGGCGTGCATACAGAGGGTGTCATAATGATCCTACACTTCCAATTTCGTGCAGTTTTGACTATGTTAGGTCACAGATACCTTCAATTACACCACCTCATTTTACTTTTTTTTGTGTTTAACTAGGTGGCTTATACATGAAATGAGTGTTTCTGGAATGGGTTGACATGGCCCCTTGAGATCAACATACAAAAAAAATGGTCCTCCTAAACCCTACGGATTTTCGAGATATTCACAGAAAACTGTGTCTGCCCTACCCTCCCTTCGGGGTCCAATTCAGCGGGGGATACAGATCAAAACGAAAAACGATGGTTCCATGCTATCCATGTGGGGTTACATGTCCACCAAGTTTTCGCGGTACCCCGGTCTTTTCAGTGTCCCGGGAATCATTGACGGAAATTTGGGCATGCGTAAAAAGAAAAAAAAAAAAAAAAAAAAAAAAAAAAAAAAAAAAAAATCTGACTAAACCTATATGACCGCCAGCTAAGTGGGCGGTCATAATTATAGAGGCCACCTAGATCCAGTTATGACGTCAGAGAGAGGTACTGTACGTTTCAGATATACAGTAAATAACTCTGGTGCTATAACACTAACAATCTGCATGAATTGGGTCATAATGTACTATTTTGTTTCAAAGCATGAAGTCACCATCACCAAGCACCTTTTTTTGTGGTGAGAAAATGAGGCCAAACATTTGTACTGTTATTGATGATGAGCTTTTTATAACATCAGGATAATAGTATAAACATAGATCTGATGTACTTTCCATTTACTTCAGTGCCATGTGCATGTTAAAATGAGAAATTCATGGGAAATGATACTTATTTCCAAATGAGAATTAAGAAATGCAAAACTGCAAATTAAATGCCCTGACGTTTGAGATCATGTCTTTGTGACCATACAGCAGGGGCAGAAGTTGTATTGGCAGCACAAAGACTACTTTCGATCTTAAAGATGCTATTTTAATGTGAATAAACCAACAGACTTTGTCATAATATAATGAACGGTATACAACATTATTCCATTGTTCATAACTGAGGCAACACCCAAAGAGCCATTCCAAAGTGAAATTTAATAAAAGGCATAAACCTTTAACAAAATGGGCAGGCAGAATAAATTAAAAAGGCAAATCATACTTAAAAACAGTAAACAGAGCTGCAATAAAAGAAATAAAAAACATCACAATTCTACATTTTAACACACCGCTAGGCCCTCTTTCTGGCAGGTGAATATGCAGACATACTTAATATACATTTAAAAACATATTTCTTTGTACTACATTGACTCACAAGCTGTGTTGGCAATCTGTATCTAGCTCTCTGTAGTCAATCACGCTCAAATTTAGCGCAAACTGAAGAGTGTTTTGAGAAATCATACATTTCACTTTCCAATGGTATTAGAAAAACACAAAATGGTTAGAAAGTGATGAGCAGAGGAACAGTTAGCTGCTTGAGTGTGTTCTCACTCTGCATAGCAATAGATCTCAAAAATCACAGAAATGATAACTGAAAAAAAAAAAAAAGTATCAATGTACACAACCAACAGCACCACACTTTCTTCTGATTATATGGACTCTCCTCATGATGGATGCTGCTAGCAAGTGTAATGGCCCAAGCCCAAATAAAAACATGCTTGATTTAATCTCATGAGCCCAGAAATGTTTGCGCTCATCCAACTGCACACATTGGTGCCGGTTGAGGTCCAAAAGTCCCTTTGTGGTGTCGTTCTGTTCTACATTGAGCGAGGAGAGTTAGCCTACACATTTCACCACCCTGTTCCCTTCAAGTTCTTGCAGCTTTCATACAGCATAAAGGCGACACACAGCAAAACAAAACAACTAATCGTCTCCTGACTAGTAGGCATGACTGGAAACTACATGATGCCCTACATGAACCAATAGTTTTTTTTGTTTTCAAGACAAAACACAGACTGAAGTGTTTCCAGCAGAGACCAACACAGTGAGGTTCAACACCATGTTGCTCTGCACCAGTGTGTCTTTCTACAGGTGTCACCGGTGTGCCACCTTTGTGACCTCAAGAACATTTTTTAGAATGTAAGTTCTCCGTGAACCTCAACACACATGTTCAGGCCACACATCATTTCCAATTCTCCGGTCCTTCTTTCACAGCCGACAGATCAATCTTGATGCTCCAGCAAGCCAACCCCCCCCCCCTTGCTCCCCCACCCCCAAATAACTGTGTCAGGACACCTGCCATTTGTCTCTGGCTTCAGGGCTACGTCCATCTCGGGGCACCGTTCCTTTTTTGAGGGGACTCTACGTCCGCCGCCGCTTGGCCCCGCCGGGGCTGGAGGGGTTGCTGGAGCTGAGCACCTTCTCGGTGGCCCGGTTCCTCTTCCTCTTCTCCCCCACCACCTCCTTGGGCTGGGCGGCCTCACCCTGGGCCCTCTCGGACCGTTCCCGTTCCCGCTCCCTCTCCTTGTCCCGCACGCTTGGCTTCTCCACGGCCATCTTCACCGAGGAGTTGCTGCCTGGCAGGTGGGAAGATGAGGGGAGAGGAAAGGGAGGAGGGGAGAGAGAGAGAGAGAGAGAGAGAGAGAAAGAAAGAAGAGAGAGAGAGAGAGAGAGAGAGAGAGAGAAGGGAGATGACAGTTGAGAATGATTGAGAGCTTGACAAAAACCTTCTCTATTCTTAAAACTCAGGTGGCTAGTCTGAGATTCAGAGTTTATTCGCGGGGCAATTGCATCCGTACATTTGCCATGTCAATCCCAAAATATCACAAAAACAGTAGGATTGACATGCCAAAGTGTACACCTTATGAAATGTAGACATTCTATAAAAAATGACCAACACAAAACACGGTCTCAATGAGTAAAAAAAAGGCAATTTGGTCAACGGTCAAAAGAGCAGTGCTTCTGTGTGTTGGAACACAAATAAACGTCCAGTTACATCTTAAAAGAACGACGATCTTCTCCAAATTAATGGCCCGAAACAAGAGGTGACAGACAACACTGCATGTCTACACTCATTGTTTGTGGGATCCCAACTGCTTGAGCACCCGTTTAATGGGGGCTAAGGAATTAACTCCGCCACCATGTCTCAATGCATGCAGGAAAACTGCTATGACCTCAAATGCCGGTGGGATTGAGATTTTGTCCTGCATAACATCCAAATACTCTAATTGCCAATACTTGGAGGGAGAAAAATCAAAATAGCATAACTGTTGCATAAAACCAAAAGAAGACACATTCAGAAATACAGACCCATGGTCATCCTGGACTCCATGGACTATCGTCAAGGTGTCAAGAGGAAAATTCAACAGACGATTTGAAATAACCCCACTGCTGCGGAAGTGTTAGCCATGGGAGGAAAGGTTAGAAAAGTTCCACATCATTCGACTGGCTTTCAATGCACACTCCACCTCAACTAGCCACCACCATGAAACATGCCACGACACACCTTAGCCCCCTGAATCTCATCCCTCTCAAAGACAAATACGAAACTTAGCTCATGAAAATTAAGCATGCCATGCTTTTTATAGAGATATGTACACAAATGACAGGACATTATTGCTTTTTACTAGCCAAACTGCAGGTACAGAAAAAGGGTGGTGAGAGGGAGGGAAATAGAGACAAGGAGAGAGAAGATGATGGAGGAGGAGAGTGAGAGAGAGAGATAGAAATAGATATATATAGAGAGAGAAAGAGAGAGAGAGAGATAGATAGATATAGAGAGAAAGAGATAGATAGATAGAGAAATAGATAGATAGATAGATAGATAGATAGATATAGAGAGAAATAGAGAGAGATAGATAGATATATATAGATAAAGAGAGAGAGAGAGAGAGACGCACATGGTGTGTGTGCTCTCTGATGTTGCCCTACAGCGGTCTCTGGTCTTTAACAAGGTCAAGTAGGAGTTTTGGAACAGAGCAGAAGTGTTCTTCTGTCCATACCTCTCAATATCCTGGCCAGCCATACTGGGACCCAGACCTTTGAAAACGAGACACAAATGACCAATGTGAGGGGCGCCAACGTTGCGTGCCAAAAGGGGAGAACGTTCCAGAAAAAGAGAGATGCAACGACGCTTGCGGGCTTTTTTTTTAAAGTGTCCGCGTCAGAAGGAATGAAAGAGAATAGGATAGAAAAGGAAAAACACATTAAATGATCAATAACAAGTGTGAATAAACAAGAAAAGGACCTTCTTCATGCGTTGCAGGAGGATCACGTTCCTCTTTAAACTCTTCCTTCACATCATCTTCAGAGCCCAGTTTACCTGTTCGAATGACAAGCACATGCCTGTTAAAAGCAACCATCAGTTCATACACCTACAACTCCTACAATCAATGCAAACAAAAAATGACAACCTTGGACAACTGCAAAAGTGAATGTAATGTAGTATAATGTTTACCTTCTTTCACCTCTTGAATGATTTCTTCTGGTAGTACAAAGGTCTTTTCAGAATTAGGAAAAGGCAAAATTTCGGATTCATGCTGTAATGAACAGATTGGGATTATAAAGAGTTTGTGTCGAGACAATTGTGTGCTGGGCTGAAATAAAAGCATTTCCATACTGGAACACTCACCAAAGCTTGCATATCATACATGGTACTAAGGTGGTCCCAGATGACTTTCGACGACACCTGTCTTCCAATATTTTGACTGAACTTGTCCCGAATACATATCATGTGAAAGTGACGGTTTACACCTGCGTTACAGACATTATTTAAATCAGTTCAGCAAAACACAGTGATTTTAAATAGCCTGAAGAATATAGGCCGGTATTGTAACACCATCGTGTTATAGGAAAACTAACTTAACTATAAGTTGCTCACCTGTCGTAACGTCAGTCAACGTTAGCTACTGTTAGGATAACCTTAGTTAGCGCACTGCTTAGCCTAAGTTATGGGCTGAATAGTTAACATTAACATTGCCTGTATATTAAGTTACTACAGAACATAAAACCACTGTGGTGCATATTAACACTGAATACAATTGATTTGGTAGCGTTAGCCCCATACATTTTCTATCGTTAATGTTGTCATGCTAACGTTAACGTAACGTACTAGCCTTGCTGTTATCGACAGATGCATAACGATACTAACGTTATACTAAAGTTAACGTTATACTAAACTCGAACAGCAAACATTTATGTTTATGGTCATATAAAAATCTTCTCGGCTTCTCTTAGCTATGTTCATTCCAGTTATTTCACGTATCCTTGCATGATCCTGCTCATCTGTCTGTTAGCCATTTAGCAAAGGCTAGCTAAAGGCTGGGGCCTAGCCAATGTTACTTGGTTTTTAGGTGAGGAATCTTTACATAACTCGCTTACCAACAGGTTTATGACCCAGCATGGCGTGAAAGAGACACACTTCCACCTCTTGGCTCCATATTACCGACTCATCCGTAGAACTTAACCCAGAGTCGGCCTGTTTCTCGTCCGCAGGAACGGGCTCGGCTTCCCCCATGTTTCTGACACAAACAATGGACCTCGTCGCTTCAACACAACACACTGCAAATCTACGCTGCAAAAGAACAGGGGAAACAGCGCCCCCAAGGACCATAACAATGTCCTGTAATGTAACATTTGGCGACAGTGTAACGCCTGCAGCTTCCAAGTAATTAGTTTGCAACTTCTAGCGTAATGTGTGACACGTTTAATGTTACTTGTTACAGTCATTTACATCCACCGATATGAGTCATTTGGCTGCAGATGCTGCCCAGCTTCAGCATTTTTATCACACTTGAACATAATGTTTCTCATTCGTTTGTTAATATAGATAGATAGATAGATAGTTCTCCCTATACGCACACAACGCAAGTTGCGTAGGGCCCCACAAGTTAATGAAGGCCCCCCTCCCCCGTCTACCAAATAACATACAGTTATCGACAGTGCCTCATACGTTAAGAAGATGAACATGAAACCGAATTACCATTCAGGGCATGAAAAACGGAAGAAACGTCACAAGAATGAACAGCGGGAACAGCAGTCGGGTAAACTTGCGTTCGTTCCATGGTTTGATGTCAACATGCATCTCTCCAGCGCTTGTTGCTGGCCTAGCCAATAGGCCTACCTAACAGGGAAGTGAATCCCCTGATCTGTCTGCGGCTTGCTTGCCAGCCTTTCCCATTCACAGTACTTCGCAAAGTTGTGAAATATAATCGCATATTCTGTTTGTTTTTTTTTATGCGGGCTTTAAATCCAGTCTTTAAATGCGTTCATAATAACGTGCAGCTCGGGATGAAATTAGCAGTTTTTCAGCAGAAACATGCGAGGTACCATCTAAACTAATAGGTGATTTCACTCTTCGCATACATTTTAAAAAAAACTAAATTGTTCTACAATATTTCAGTCAAGCTTTAGTTATAGATAGCCACCGGAACGTATGCAAAATGGAAAGTAGCCTGTATTAACTTTGATTCGCTGTGCTGCATGGACAGTAGATGCACATCGTAAATTAGGCCTGTATGAAGTATTAAAATGATTGTTTAAAATAGTTTGAAAAAAATATTGAAGAGAATCAGGGGAGCCAGTTCTTCCAAGTAATTACTTCAAGTGTCAAACTGCAGATTTCTGAGTATGAAAACCGCAGTTTTGGAGAAAATATTTGCAGCTCTTATGCAGGGAATTCAGTATTTTAGACGAAAAAAAAAAGTATTTTGGACATGAAAATACTATACTGCACTGTAGCCTACTGTAGTATAACTGAACTGTAGGCTACTTTGAAAAAAACTGCAGTTATTTTTTGCAAGGGATATGTACAGCAAGCATCAAAAGCAAACAGCCCAGACCCTTTATTGGGAAAAGCACTATTTGGTAACTTCCATAGACATCCAAAATGGGGTGGGATGATTGTATTGGGAGCACTGAGGTGTCAGACGGTACTATAAAATGGTTACATTTTGGCGCTCAGAGTTCAGGTAGGAGGGCCCCTTAGCAGGATTTTGCCTAGGGCCTCATGGAGGTCTGAACGGGCACTGAGATAGATAGATAGATTATGATGGCTGTCGTAGGTAAGTGTGTGTGGCATTTGAGTAGCATCTGAGATGATATTATGACAGTTCTTATGATGATCCTAGACTGAAACTGAAAAGTTGTAACTGTAACAACTTTGCTGTCATTTAGCAATTACACAATATACAAACAAATAAACAGATATAGACAGAACACACACACACACACACACAAACACACACACACACACACACACACACACACACAGACGTTTCTTCTGAATCTGGGTCTTGTCAATCAGGATTCCTCTCCTTTTAAGTGCCCATTCCATTCAAATGTTCTTCACCCTATGGCCTATTCATTTGAAATCTATAAAGTATTGCCTTGCCTGTGTGCTTAAAATAAGAGGTTTTCTTTGGAGGTTTGGTTTGTCATGTAAAGCAAGGCCTCCAGTGGAGTACCCACTAACCTTAGCACAAACATAATGAAGCACATTTTTAAAAAAATCTCTTTTCATAGCCTTCATGTTTGAATCCATCAAACTAGAGATCAGAACCCTACTATGACCAATATGCCATCATGACTCTTTACATTCTGGCATTGATGTGCATCTACATCATGCTGCCACCAACAAGCTGGTCAAATACTTGATATAAGTGGCTCGTGATGCGTATTTACTGCCATTGGCACAATTCAGAATCAAACACAATAGCTGCGCTGGATCTTTCCACCTCATTCGACTAACAAAGGGATCAGATGTGGCCCATTAGTTTGCACATACACTCAGTGGAATGTGCAATCGTGACAATATGCAAACAAAGCCTCTATGAGTCAAAGGAACCACAAGATGGCGATAGACGACAAAATATGACCAATCTTAGTTGTACCCCAGCAACTGTCCTGAGTTTGGTTTAATTTGCGATTTGATAAAGTTGGTTGTCTAATGCAGTTCTTTGGCCTATCTTAAAATAAAGCAATCATTCTATAACCCAATTTTATTTTTTGCATGGCCTATTAGAATTTCGGAAGCTGTGTTGTTGGATAATCACTTTTGATTATTTCGACTGGGGTTTAATTTTTTTATTTTATTTTATTTTATTAAGTGATATACAATTTACCAACTTATAGGCGATGTCTTGCATGAACAAATTAATGAATGGCCAGGGTTAAATTAATTGTATTAAATATAGTTTAAAAAATACTTTGATAGAAAACTCTCAACCAAGAAAGCCTGAGGTGTCACATGGCACTGAAGAGGTTAAAAGCAGCGCGCTTTAAATTACGCCAAATCGTTTCTTCTTCTCTGATGCAATGTTGTTCCAATTTCCTACAGTGTGATGCACACAGCTGCAGCCGCTGCCGCTCAGAGGGCGAGTCAGTGTGGGATTGTGTTTGTGTGATAGCATTGTGCCAAGGGCAGGGAAGGGCAGGCGGGCCCAGACTGAGCGGCGCCGCGGCACACCTGGGGAAGTTCAGGTTAAATAGCTCCACATTCCTCGGCGCACAGCTGATTGAAACATTAACAAACAGTAATCCGCGAGCCAAGCTGCAGATGGGCCGGGAGCGCAGCCAAGGAAAGAGGCTCACTGTGCTGTGCTCCCCCATTGTACCCCCCACTATTACACACAGTGTGTGTGTGCGTAGGCACACGGGAGCGCAAGTGTTGTTGCTTTTTTATTATGTATCTGACATTTCATCATTGTGTTATTATTTTGTTTGACACATGGTCTTTCAAAATCCAGTAATAAGACAACTAAAGTAAAACTTTCTGAAGCATAAAATATTGTGGTTGAGATTACGTATAGGCTATAGCCTTTGCCTTGTCACCATATCTGTTAAATGACGAGTGTTCTCAAAGATTCTGGCAAGCTTTAATGTATTTAATTCATATGATTCTTGCTGATGAGTCATCTCTAGTGGGATGAAGTTTTCTGTGATATCAGTTACAGGCATTCTAGTAGGAAACACTGTTAAATGTGTAATCCTTGCGGGGATGCCATGTCATTCATGTCAATGTATAATGATACAACATGTGAACCAAACGTTTTCCAAAATACTATTTGTTTTAATATAAACATCATTTAGGTACATTGTAATAAAACAATATTGACATTTCACATAGAATGCATTGTAATATACAATACAGATATAACTCAGCAATCTGAGAAGTTGGCATTTTTTGCAAAATATAAAATTCTTCTCTAAGTGTACGTTCAGAATTCAAAAATACAAAAAGTACAGGAACAATGGAATTGACACTGTCTCTTGGAGGAATCCAAAAAGGCAATATTATAAGAGTGATTGTTGATGCTATGTCGGCAACTGTCCATACAGCTAAACCTAAGTCACATCAGGGACCTCCACTCCTGGCCGGTCACCTCTGGCTACACCAGTCTCTCCTTGCGCACGTCTACTTGGGGAGTAGGCTATCAGTTCGGCGCCACAATAATGCTTCGTCTCGTCACTTCTTGATGCAAGGTTTGGGGCGAGACGAAACATCGCCGGTGACAGCATCCCGTGTTCTGGCTGCTGCTACTGATTCTGCTGCTGCTGCTGCTGCTGCTGCTGCTTCTGATGTCTCGCAGAGAAATCAGCGACACAGGATTCTGTCATCTGAACACCCATTCTAAAGGAGAAAAGATGAGGAGAGTCGATTAGTTTACACATCATATGTCAGAGAACTTTGGAATGACCAAACATTGCATCTGTTATTAGCGCAGCCAGAGGTGACATAAGTCTGTGACTTGCACCATAATGACAACAATTTCAGCATTCTTACCTCGACAGAGATGCTGCTCAGCTCTGCGTTGAGGGTTGTCAGAGGCGTGCGAGAGCCGGAGGACGCCTGCTGACGGTTCATGCCCGGTGAGTCGAGCTCGATTTGGAGGTCCCAGATGTAGTCGATGACGTGCTGGAGGATCTCCATTTTGCTGGCCTTCTTGTTGGGTGGCAGAGTCGGCACCAGCTCCTTGAGCTTGCTGTAGCAACTGTTCATGTCATGGAGAAACGCACTCATCTGCTCGTCCAGCAAGGGGATCTTGCACTTGGAGATGGTCAAACTCTGATCAGAGAGACAGCGAACCATGTCCTCGCTTCCAACCTTGCTCTTCAGCGCGCAGGTAGATCCAACAACCTTCATCTTGACTTGCGAATTGGAAAAAGAGACGCTGTCAAAAAATGAATCAGAAAATGATAGTCTTGATGACAGCTAAGTGAGTTGGTTTGCTGCCAATAATTCCCTTGGTAGAGTGTATGCAACACGTCGAACCCTTTCTGACAGTTGTGATTCTGGTGAAAGCGGCCGCTGTACTTATCTTTCTTGAGAACCTGGGGGAGTGTCCTAAACGGGGTATGTTAGAGCATACGAACCAATGGCAGACATTAGCTCGCAGGCGCGTCCATCCCTCTCGTTTGATTCCACCAATTGTGACTCTGAAGTAGTTATCAACCTGCACAATCTGTTAGAGGATGATGTTACAAATGGAAACAAATGTGTGTGTTTTTTTCGAAGGGTGCAATGTGGGAACCCAGCTGTCCGTCGCCTGGGGATTTTGCAGGTGTAGTGATCGCCTAGAGGCGTGGGTGGGAGCATATCATAAAGAATGCAGCAATTACTTTCGATGAATAGGCTTTTAATTGGTGCCTTAACCACAGCTGAAATAGCCATGCATGCCTTTCTTTGCCAGTGCAATGAGAGAAAAAATCCTTGAGGCAAAAGTGAATGGACCAAGCTATTATTATTTTTATTGATCAGAGAAGACAAGGTAGCCTAAGGTGAGACATCTCACCAGGTTTCTGTTTGCAGAGTAGCCTTACCAATAATATGAAATCTGACTGTGATTTTTAATGTAAAAGGGCATGAACTATTTTCTTGCAAGCTTGAAATGGCTACACAAACGATCAGAATATAATTAAACAACTTTTTGTCTCATGCATGTAAATGGTCTTTAATAGCATAGCCTATTTTTTACAAACACCGAACATAACGTTCTATGTTATGCATAATGAAAACATAACATATAAAGTTTTAGGATAGCGGCGAAATCCATGATGAAAACAGCCACCATTGCAAGTAAATAAACTTTGCAGATTCCCTCAAAAGAGTAATCTTCACACGTAGCCCCCCACACTTGTGTTGAAGTTCCCAGAGAATACATTTACAGAGCCTTTCATATGTTCCCACTGAGTGTGCAGGCATGTGTGTGCGTCCATGTGTGTGTGTGCTGAAATAGCATTGCTCTGCTCTGAATCTTCCCCAGATTGTCCAAACAAGCCGAAGCAGACTGGCAGGCGCCAGTGCCGTGACGTCACCCATTCATCCAATCCCTGACGGCTGTCAGCCTGGCGCCGAGCGGGCGGTGGCCATGGAAACCGCAAACAACAGGCTCGCACTCCCCCCCATTCACCTGCACAGTGCAAACTCTGAGAACAAACTAGCTGCCGGGGATCGTCATTCATTTATCACGTTAAACCAGTCTGTGAAGAGATTACCACCCCGCACACCTGCAAACTGCCATTGTCGCTAGCTTGCTCGATCAACTTCCAAAGGCAAGAGAGAGAAAAGGAAAAGAGGGCTTTGAATCGCTGTGATAGTTCCTGGATGCCTTCAGATAGGGTTTTCCCTCCTCTTTCAAGCAAATTCCTTTAGTCATTCATTCCTTCGCAGAAACACTTTATTTAGGTGCGTAAGCACACATTTCGACCATAGCTGGCTATTTGATTTGATTCATTTCAGCCTATTTACTATGCTCAGTTTCATAGACATTTATTATGGCTAGTGAGAAATGCATTTAGTAGAAAAAAAACATTAGGATGTCTGTCTTATAAAACTGAAAAAAAAAAGTCGTTTCTGCAGGATACATTAAAATGGCATACCTTGTTTTGTATTTATTTTGTGGGGGAAAAAAAGGTTTTTGACCAATTATGCTAGTATGCATGCAAATTATGGATGTTATGCTATTCTGTACTATGCATGTTTTTATCAAATTAATTGTGAATCATGCAATTCTGCAGGCATGAGAAAATAAGTGCATGGTAACCTATATTTTATTTCTGTGTTGTATTCACATTTTAGAGTAACCAAATGCTAATGCACAAATTATGCATAGCCTAGGCTACTGCAATTTATGCTTTCTGCAGCCAAAATATTTGCTTTGAGGGACTTATTTAGGTAATGTTTTTCTTATTTGTTTTTATTATAATTTCCAATGTATTCATATGACCAATATATATGAATAGTAGCTAAACTACTGTCCCCTGTTCCCTCTCTCTCACCTTGGGCATCTTGCTCCCTATATTTTTTTATTTTAGAGAGAAGATGCCTCTCACTCTTTGTCATTCTCTCTCTCCATTTTTTGTCACATCCTGTTGTCCTCTCTGTGTCCACTGTCTCAGGTCATGGCAGTGAGGGGGCGGGTGTGTGTGTGTGTGTGTGTGAAGGGGGGTGAGCTAGAGGGGCGCAGAGCTGAAAACAATGGGAGCGCAGAGCAAGGATTGTGGGAGAAAATCTCGGCTGGAGCCAGTGAGTCTGGAGCTGCCCTCTCCTCTCCCATCCAGCTTTTGTTCTGCTGCAGAGGCTATCAGCACTTCCTACCGACTGCAACAATAACTCCACACAGCTGGGCCCTTTAATCTTGTTTACAGCACATCAAGGCGAGAGAGGGGAGGGGCGGAGAGGGTGGTGTCAAAAAAGAAAAGTGAAACATATTAGCTCCTGATTTTAACTGACAGAAGGGGAGAGGACACCCCACTAATTCCCTGATAATACCCTGCCATGCATTTAATGGCATTTTTGTAAAGGGTGGTGGGGTGTATTTAGTGAGGTGCTAAATGTTTTTCTATGTGTGTGACAATTGTGTTGTAGTTCCCCTGGGCTAAGAGAGTCACCAGGGAGAAAGAAACCTAAAATTGGTTGTGGTGTTTGTGTGGTTCCTGTGTTGCACTCTCAAGCACCAAACGGTCCTTTTGTGGGGTGTGTGGCTACTGTGTTGTACTCCCAAATGTACTGCTGCTGTTTTTTTAAGCAGCTTTTTTATGCACTTTCATTTTCAGCAGGGAAATGTACTAGTGGCAGTAACGCCCTTCATCACCATGGAAATGAACCTTGGAAGGCTGGACACAGGAAGTGGCTTGTGAGAGAAGTTGGGCAGCAAGCCGGCAACTTGATGATAAGGAGGAAGGACATTCCAGGAATATTTTGCCACCTTCTAACTACCGCTGCTATTATATTTTTAAGACCGTTACCACAAATTATGTTGTATAGCACTTACTCTGCTGCAATAACAGAGAGTACTGTTTTGTTTAGTGGCTGTCTCCCTCAATCACTGTAAAGCACAAGATATCTGTTTGGAAAAATGAGGAGTTATGTAACATATAAAGAGGAGTGATTTATTTAATCATCTTCAGCTCTAAATATGCTTTGTATGAAAAATGCACAGCCATGTTTTCCCAATTACATCTCTATTCAGCCAAGACAAATAACTTCAATCACACATGCAAACACACACACGCCCACCCACTACTAGCAGGCTTGCTGCTGTTGTGTGGTATGTTTGATTACACTGTCTCACTGTATTTTTAATGGCTGTTTGCAGTGTTGTGAAATGAATCATGCAGCAACACATATCTGTCCACACACACACACACACACATGGGACATGGGGGAAAAACAGAGACCTTCTGTACACAATTCTGCTTCCCTGTTGTTTTTCCCAGGTCCGCTGCTCCAGCTCCTCTGATAAGCAGCACCTGTGAACAGGTGTGCAGAGCTGAGAACAGTATTAAGAGTCAAAGCAAGGAAGAGAAGAGGGAGGGGGCAAAGTGCAGGACAGAGCTGCATCCATGCAGAAACATGGGAACCTGGGATCCTGGCCTGACTCGCAGAAGGTAAAATATTAACCAGAGCTATCAGCCCCAACACCACAGCCTGTGAAGTTAAAAACAAGTGCCTCTGTGCAAAGCTGCATGGTTATATGATGTCCGAATGATTTTAAGGGCGCGCTCTATCACTTTCTCACGTTCCCACGCAGTGTCAGGATGCAGGTGCAACTCTGAGGAGGTAGCGAATGAAAGCAACAGAAGAAGAAGAAAAGACGAGGGGATTGATGAGGGCAGTACATGAAAGGAAACTGAGTTCCTTTTAAGTTGCACACAAGGTGCATTGGCAGAGGTTGCTATCAAATATAGAATCAAGCATCAGTGAGCAACGTTACAGTGAAATGTAGCCAAACAATGAGTCACATTCATTTTAATGTGGTGTTGATTGGGAAGTATTTTTGAAAAGATGATCAAACCTGTTCCAAAACTACAGAATAAATTGTATGAATATACTGAATATCAGTGTAGATGGAAAATTGTATGTTTAATATGGCCCATTGACATGTAACGTCACATATGTTGACAGTATTAGGACATTCAAAAGAAAAACAAAATTGCCCTGTAATGGTTGAGTGTGGTATCATTTTCGGTCACTTCTTTCAGTCTCAGATACCTCATAATAGCCTTTGTGTGCACAGCTGAGGATGTGCCAAGCTGGCTTGCTTTTTAGGAAACCATGGACATTTCCTTCCCTTTGAAATGTCTTACCACAATTTCATGGTTGTGGTAAAAATATTTTTTACACTCTAGTTGTTTCTGACACAGTAGTTACAAGAGTGGATGACAAAAAGTAAAACTCAAAGAATCGTGTTTTTATTTTTATGATTTCAGTTGATATTTAATTTGTCTATTTGTCATTGGTTATTTGCTTGGTTACTTTCCATGGTTAATTGGAAAAAAAAAAAACTTAATTGACCGACTAATGTCATACACTCTAAACATAACAGTGTCTCTCTCCTGACAAACCCCAGGCTCCAACTGGAACTGCACAAATGAGTCTTGTGAAGTGAAGGCATTTCCATCAGGTCAGCAGCTCTGAGTGACTGACGGGCAGCTAATGAGCATCCCCCCGTGGCTTCGCGTTAACCCCTGCGACCTCCGCCACCATCTCACTGACGTGTCATTAGCGGGTCAAGCCTAGTTCAGATGCCCCGGCCGCAGCACTCATGTTCTACTACGATCAACTGGCCCTGTCGTGCTAACACCATTGGGTTCTGTCCCAATGCGGCCAGTCGAACTCCAGGGTGCGTAGAGAAGCCAGACCTAAGAGAGAGAGGGGGCCTGTTGGTGAAAGTGGGGTGGATTCAAATGGGGAAAGGGGGGTATTGGGTGTTGAGTGGCCTGGGTGGGTGAGTGGAGGGGGGGTTGGGGGATGGCTGGGGGTATCTGAGGGCACCCGGGCACTTTACTGGCACTCCAGTGTGTGAAAGCATCTAAACCCTTCTCTCGCTACTCGCCCCCCCACCACTGGTACTTGCCCCCTTTTTTTTGGATAAAGAGAGCCCTCCATGGTATTTTTGCCAAAACTAGGCCATGAGAGTCCTCATTTACTATATGAAAGGACGCTGGGAAAAAAAAACCCCATAAAGGACAGTAGATACAGCAAGCCTTCCCAGCATGTCTCAGCATTTCATTCTCCATTCACATACACATACACACACACACACACACACACACACACACACACACACACACATTCACTCACACTCCCTTTCTCTTACATGCCCCACTTCTCTCTCACCCTCTCCTGTCCCGTCCTCCATCGCATTCTCTCGCTCCGCGGTCCAGGCTCCAGGGGGGCCCTGACTGCTCTCGCTCTCTAACCCAGCAGGGTGGGGTTTGGGTGGGCTTGCGGGTGCAGCGTGTCTGCCCCATTGAGGAGGCCAAGCACCGGAGGCCTGGGACTAGCCTGGTTCCCACACAGGCTCTCAAAGCGCTTAATGGTGTCTAATTAGCTCGCCATCTGCTAGTGACAGTGTTGCAATGGTATACAGAGATCTTTTGAGAGCATGGACATTGTGCTGTGGGATACTTTCCACTTCAGTGGCAATTGCTTGGAGAAGCTAAGGACTTGGGGGATCGTTGGGGGTCTGGGTGGGGTGTGGTGGGTGTATACGTAGCCAGAGGCTTCCTTTTTTTGGGAAAAGGGGGGGGGGGGGTGGTGGAACACAATAGGAGACACTGTTAAAGCTTGTAGCAAATCTAATAATGCTGGAGGTCTTTCTGTGAAGACTGCCCTCACATGCATTCTCTCAGTCACACACACACACACACACACACACACACACACACACACACACAGACTTCTTGATCATTCTGTTGGAACCATGGCTCATGTTTTCCCCCATCTTCATCAGAGCCTCCTCACTAGCTGTGTTTTTCTGTCCTCTGTGTGCGTCTGTGGAAAACTTTATTAATCAAAAACCCACACGTTTGACGTTTGGCTTACTCTTTCCCTCGCAGATCATATTTATTTTCATTTTAAAAAAAGAGAATAGTTTCATTCCGTTTCAAAATTGTTGCTGAATTTCATCCAGAATTCCACAGCATTAAAAAAAAAGGCCTGGAGAGATTCAGATGTAATCAATAATATATCAATGATAGATCTGATAATCCGACACAAAAAGGGGGACAGGAGAAGGAATGTGACCCAAGCTGATGCAAGTGGCTCCAATTTGTTTGTCTTGCGCACCATCTGTTACCGATGCCTCCACAACACCCTGCACTGCTGCTACTTTGGTTTGCTGAAAAATGACACAAGGAGCCCAGCGTGTAAAAAACACATTGACAAAAACTGCCCGTCATGGCATTACCATACGTCAGGCCCGGGAGATATTTCATCTCGGAAACAAGGAAGCAGATTTATTGTGTCCTCGCCTTTTGTGGCACCCCTTCGAGGTCAAGCAGAGCGTCGGAATGCGCTGAAAAGGACCTGCCCTTGTGTGTGTGTGTGTGTTTTTGAAGGAACAAGGCGCAGTCATTCCATGCACGTCGCTCTGCCCACCAGCAATGGCTATAGCCTGGATGCCATCGGAAGAATGACACCAATGAGAGGAGCAGACTGGGACAGGGGTGGGAAAGGCCTGATTGAGGGTCTTCGGTCTCCACAATCAAACATGAATACCAGTGCATGGATGAGGCACTGTGAACTTTACACTCCACCATCCTCCACATCCATCCCTTACAAAATGCTTAATGCATCATCATGAAAGAGCCTGGTTGTCTGTTACTCAACAAATGGCTTAAAAAATGCCCTTCTTCAGCACTTAATGACTGGGACGTGGACTTAAGAGCATTTTCAACTGTTGTATTTTCAACTAATGAGACGCTTAATCTGAATATTTCCAGTCAATTCGGTGTTGAGGGGGAAAAACAAAGGGTGGGTCAAAAGTAAACACAAACAGTTCTTTTCAGGACTTCTTTGAGCTGAAGCACGGAGGGCGACAATCAAAACAAAAGTGCGTACAAGCGTGATTGCTCCCCAGTGATGCGCCAACAGGTTTGTTTCTGCTAAGTGACTCAAGGGACATGTTAACTAATTTATGGCGAGACAATGACTCCGAGCCTAACGAGCCTTCTCTTTAACACCCTGTAAACCCCCACTCCCTCACACACACTGCACCCCCAGATTAGTCACACACAATGAGCCTGTGTTCTTTCTTCTGCGTCTTTAGAAACTTCCGGGGGGGGGGGGTGATGCGGAGAGACACTTTGGAAAGAGCAGCTGGTCACAGCTGGGGAACGGCAGCATGGCTTCTCCACTCGACAGCCCCCGTCAGGCAGAGATTTACTGCCACCCTCACCCAGCATCTGTTACAGACACCCCCCACCTCACACACACACACACACACACACACACACACACACACACACACACACACACACACACACACACACACACACACAGTGGGCGAGAGATCATCGATGGATGGATCAATAGATGGATGAATGATGCATATGTACATAGACACACACACACACACAGTGGGCGAGAGATCATCGATGGATGGATCAATAGATGGATGAATGATGCATATGTACATAGACACACACACACACACACACACACACACAGTGGGCGAGAGATCATCGATGGATGGATCAATAGATGGATGAATGATGCATTTGTACATAGACACACACACACACACACACACGCATACACACATTCATACTTAAATACTGTACATGCATTCATCCAGTGTAAACAGAAACATAGATGTGACATACGGAGATCTGTCACAGAGGTGTCATTATATCACATTTGTAGATAAGGAGAACCGGATTCTAACACCCGCAACTCCTCTAGTGCCATTAAACTCACTCAGGAATGTTTTCCTCTCAGTCCCCAGCTGCCTGCCGGCTCAGACCTTCCTCATTCACTTACGCGATTGATGGGACAGTCATACCTCTTTCTGCATAGAGAGATCATGAAACAGAACCACAACTATGCAAAACCCATGACCACACAGCCCCCCATTAACCCCACCTCCTCCCCAACACACATGCACACACAATCACACACATTCACATGCATATACGTATGCTCACATACTCCCACTCTCATGCTTTGAGCAAACACCTTTATCCAGTCTGACCTACATAGCTTACATATTTTACACATCATGCATTCATTTGCACAGCTGGGCACAGGCTGGAGCAGGCATGGTGACCTTGTGCAACCTCCCAGCAGCGTACAGCATCGCTGCCTGCCCCGGGGATCTGACAGCGTGCCTGGTGACAATGTCCTCACGGCACATAGGCTACATAATCATGACTCTATCTGGTATGCACATCAAAGGCTTACTAGCAGCTAGAGCCAGAGGCGAGAGCTTACCAGAGATTTTGCAATTGTTTTTTTTTGTTTTTTTTCTGGGTGTTTTAAATCAGATTAGCACCTGGTGATCTATAGCATATTTGCAAATTTCCCATCTCCTCAGGACACACACATGTAATCAGGACTCAACTGGTGTGCATATCAGAAGCTTAACACTGGAGCCTACTAACTGCTTCAACAGCAAAGAGACGATACATTCTTTAATGTTTCAGTTTTTTAAGATCAAGTATGGAAAAAGTTTTCAAATATCTGTAATAGTTCTTGGATGAACTACTATAATTGTTCTATGAGTGTATCTAATCAGATTTGCACCTGTTGATCCTTAACAGCCTTCTTCAGATCTTTCATGACCTCAGCGCACATCATTTGGACCATGCACACAGATATGTAACATAAATGTCAACCCCTTGATAAATGTGTGTGTTCAGTTAAACCAGAAGAGGATGACGTAACATATGCTGTGCTGGTGCACTTCTGAAGAGGAGATGTGGGTTTGTGGAGGTGTGTGCACAACTGTGCATGTTTTTCTACCTCGGTGGTGCTCAGCGCAGCAAAACATCTCCAGGCGATTGGAAAGCGGCCTTCAAAGCCAAGACAGACAGCTGCCAACGCAGCACAGTGCAGTGCAGGGCAGCCCGGTGCAGGGCAGGGCGAGGCCGACCACCTTTATGATTCATCTGCTCCCACCAGTTACGCTACGCCCTCATTCTTCAGTTTAGTTCGCTTACCCTCAGGGGTCACACACAGTGGAATGTCAGCTAGAGATAAACACACAAGTCAAGAACGGCAGGCAGGATGGCAGTTTTATACAGTGACAAGTGGTTGGAATTTATTATTTTTTTGTCTAAACCGCAACTTGTCTCTGCATCTTCGAACCTGCTCTGTACCAACCTCCTATTACAACAATACAGTGCAAACACCCACACCAACGCTCTGACACACCCATATGAGAATACACACCCCTACAAATATACATACACACACAAACACCCACACACACACACCTGTGTCTCACTAGCAGTGCCAAATCAAACACTGAAATACACATATTAACATTACTACACTGACATACACACACAAACACACCCTCCCTCTCCCGCAGGTAGGGCTCCTGAGCCCTGGCTGAGGCCGCAGGTGCAGGCACAGGTGTGAGGGGGTGGCGCCCGCAGCGGCACTGTGACAATAGGCCCTCATTGTGCTTGTTTGTCACAGCCGCCCTCCTGTGCTGCCACTCTTGTTTTTTTGTTATTCTTTTTTTTCTGTGTCCCCTTTTTTTCATTCTCTCTCTCTCTCTTTCTCTCTCTCCCCCTCACCTCCCTCTCTCTCTCTCTCTCTCTCTCTCTCTCTCTACATGACCTGAACACGATGTGAAAAAGTGCCACCGAAACAACAGGAAAAACAAAGCGGCACATACGGCCACTGGCGGACCCATAAAGAGGCCATGTGAATGAGGGGGGGTGCTGCTTTTGTGGCACTGTGCACCGCACCGCCACCTGCCCCGCACTGCGGCTCCACTCGCCACTATGGCCGGCTTTGTGAGGTGGCTGGGCCAAAAAACAATGCCCACTGAGAGAGAGAGAGAGAGAGAGAGAGAGAGAGAGAGAGAGAAAAGAAAACATTAAAAAACCCCACCCTCAATACACAGCCTGGGAACAGTGAACAAGTGTTCAGGACTGGCCTGCAGCCTGCCCGGGCACTCAACAGAACACAACAGGGGGAGAGAGAGAGAGAAAGAGAGAGAGAGAGAGAGAGAGAGAGAGAGAGAGAGAGAGAGAGAGAGAGAGAGAGAGAGAGAGAGAGAGAGAGAGAGAGAAAAGGCACAGGGGGAGAAGCATCTGGTACATTTCATGGCTGATATGTGAGGGGAAGTAACACTGAAGTGAGAGTGAATAGGCAAACAGTTCATGATGTATTTGTACTGTCAAACAAACAAGTTCACAAACACAGAAGTGCTGCTGAAGAAAATGCTATCGCTTGCATTAAGTACTACTATGACTTAAAAAAAATAACCAAATCACCAGTCAGTGTTTTCCATACTCACGCTCACATTCAGTGAAATAATAGGCCTATGAATAGATATTACAGAGGCTCACATCACTGGAATCTTGCTGGATTACCTCACTGGCCTAATAATAGCCCCCACTAGGATCCCATGTAAATAGCAGGACACACACATAGGCCCCTGGTGTCCTGTCAATGCACACTGACAACAAGAAAAGAGCCATCTGTTCCCCTGTCCCCCCTCCTTCAGCCACTCATAATGAAGGAATTACTACCCTTGGTCAATAACCGCCCCCCCTTTCCCCCTAAGCACACTCACACACACACAGAGCAGCACACATATGCACACATTGCATTGCTTTACTCTACACTCCATTGTTGTTTGTGAAGTGATAACATGGCCAGAGTACCAAATAATTTAATTCTGTCTGTAGTGTATAACAGAACAAAAACAGTGCAGAGCCTTTTAGCGCTTATAGAATATTGGGGATGATGGAACACCTGTTTTTATCACCAAGGTGAAATATGTATATTTACTTACAAGCAAACCCACCTCCCCCCACCCTAACACACACAAGAAAAGAGCGGCAAATATACCAAAGCTAGCAGAGATGAGGGCAAGATGCCTGTTCCAAGAAAAGAAAGAATTCGGCATCCTAGCAAGGCGTTCCCGCCCCTTTGGCCCTGGGAAAATCAAACAGGTGGTTGCGGCCTGCGTCCAGGCTGCTGTGGCCAGAGGTGGGCTGTCCCCAAGGCTGGCGGCGCTATCAAAAGCAGCCGGGCCCAGCTGCGAGCCCGCCAGGGGAGCGTCACAGTGAAAGAGGAATGGCTTCATTATCATCTGAATTCTGGGAACTGGCCACAGAGCGAGAGAGAGAGAGAGAGAGAGAAAGAGAGAGAGAGAGAAAGAGCGGGAGAGGGACAAATTCCACACTCAACTGCCCCCCACCAAAAGAAGAAAAAAACTCCCACCTCCTCTATCTAGTGGTGGCCCATATGGCACCCCCTCTGTCTTTCTCAATCAATCTCTACCACACACTCTCTCTCTCTCTCTCTCCTTCTCCCTCTCTGTCTGTGTCCTGCCCCCCACCCCGCCCCACACCCCACCACCCTTCACTTTCCCGCTCCTCTTCTGTGCAAAGGAGAGTGGCTCATGGACACTTCCAGTGAAGAGAGGTCATCTCGCCTGCCACTGATATCAAAGACAGGACTGCTAGCGCTGCTAGTGCTAGTGTGCCTGCTAATTCCCAGGGTCTTAGCGACTCCCCCGCGTCTCCCTCTCCACGCGTGTGGTCAAGGAGACCACACAGCGGGGAGGGAAGAAAGGAGACGCCGAATGTCCGGCAGCACCCACCACTATCACCATCAAACCGGAGGAGACGCAGATGCACTCCTACGCACAGGAGGCCTTCTAGTGTTAATGTTTGGTGGTGGTACACTGTATCACTGGAGTTTCAAAGCTATGCTACAGGTCAAGAACATGAACAGCGCATAGAGTAGCCTACAAGTGTTGTTGTTGTTGTTGAATATCATTCCAGTCCATCTATCTATCTATCTATCTATCTATCTATCTATCTATCTATCTATCTATCTATCTAATTTGTTTGCTGGCAAAATGTGAATTTCAGTTTAGTAAGTAATTAAATAAAAAAGTTTACTTTTATATGAGTATTATTATTAATATATATATACCGGTATACAGTACTGTGCAAAAGTCTCAGGTACCTTACATGTTTTGTTTTAGCAATGCTATAAGGACCATATTGTTTATTTCTTACTTTCTTAATTAGAGTATGACCAGAGAGAACACAGGAAATATGTACACAGTAGGCCATTTAAATACACATAAAATGTAGTTTTTGTTCTGCTACTAGTCCAATTTCAGTCTCAAGCTACCATTTTTGTTTGTTGTTTTAGCAGTGTTATAATGATCAATCACCCAAGGGGGAAGCTCTTGATGGAGCTGTTGTTCCCCACCCAGGCCACTGACGGGCATGCCTGGCCTGTGGGGGTCTCGAGATCAGCTGCTGACTGACTTGACTGTGGCTCACTTTAAAACCGATGCTGCCGTGTCAAGAGCAGGGCAGGGCGCCAAGTGGAGGAGCCACCTGAAAAGTACTGTACATCTCCGGTAACCCTCTTCATTGTATGCCCAGGTGGTAATACAGTGTCGGCTTGCCTCATCAAGGTTCTTTGAATAGAATCCTTTGGCCACACATTTTCCACTTTAGGTGAGCAATGAACTCTTCTGGCTGTAGCAAAACATGCTCATAACCAAAATCTGGGAAGAATGTGACATGCTAATTAACATGTTGGAATGACAAAGGTAAACTTACAGACCGAGGTGACTGTTTTTTGGTGACTTGGATATTGGTCAGTGTTGTGTACACACATGACCGCACACACACAACGCGCCCACGCCACCAACACCTGCACACACAATGCATGCACACAAAACACACACACACTCATACGAACGCCACCTGCTTTTAAACACAGCCTGTAAACCCGGTTCCACACCAGTAACAATTGTTGCCCTGTTAAAAGGGCAAACAGTGTGTGTGTGTGTGTTTGAGTGTGTGTGTGTGTGTCATATTTGTGTGAGACCCGTAATAGGGGCCTCACTATGGAGTCCAGCCAGTCAGACAACACAGTGTGTGACCAATAGCTCTCCTGTATACAGTAAGCACAGTATACAGTAAGTGGACAAGTTTATTTGTTTACACATACAGTCTGGGAGTTCTGGCAAATTAAAGAAAAACTGTGTGTGTGTGTGTGTGTGTGTGTGTGTGTGTGTGT
Source organism: Alosa alosa (assembly GCF_017589495.1). Taxonomy (NCBI): domain Eukaryota; kingdom Metazoa; phylum Chordata; class Actinopteri; order Clupeiformes; family Clupeidae; genus Alosa; species Alosa alosa. Next base: position 13,680,217 of record NC_063192.1, read on the forward strand.
GTGTAGTGGGGGGAGCAGTGCTCTAGCAGGGCAGTGCTCTAGCAGGGTGTTGTTTGTGTGTGTGTGTGTGTGTGTAACTGTATGTCTATGTGAGTTTGTGTTTGTATGTCTACATGAGGATGTATATTCATGGGTTTGTGTGTGTGTTTGGCTGTATCACTGTGTGTGGGCATGAATATGTGCTCTTGTGTACTTCTGAATGTCCATTTGCGTGTGTGTGTGTGTGTGTGTGTGTGTGTGTGTGTGTGTGTGTGTATTTGCTCGAGAGTGGTAGGCAGCTAAAGACCTCCGTTGTGTGTCTGTGATCACCCACAGTCCCCTAGCCCAGCTGCCCACAAGATGTGCCCTGAGAGGGGGCATTGAGCGCAGCAGGGGCTGGGCAGAGGCTGCATGGACCACTGGGCTTTTCAACCACCAGCTGGCAGCTGCTCCTGCGATGCTCTGAAACACACACACACACACACACAGACACACACAAAAACAGCTTTGTTGGTTATGTACACATGCAAACACGCACATGTACACACTTACTCTCTCTCTCTCTCTCTCACACACACACACACACACACACACACACACACACACACACACACACACACACACACACACCACCACAACACACCACACCACACACATACAGACACTCACAAACACACACTACAGAGAAAGAGGGAGAGAGAGTACTCACTTATGGATGTATGCAAAGATGCACACATACACAGATACAAACATACACAGAAATGAACAAATACACAAGCACACATAGATATCATATACACACAAAATTTAAACTGTCACTGAAGTCTGCATAAATAAATATACACGCACTCCCAAATAGGTACACACACACACACACACAAAACACACACACACACACACACACACACACACACACACACACAATCACTTACTACTCACAATCACATGCCAGTGGTCCCCTGACAATTATTCCCACAAACACCCCCCACACACACACACACAGAATTATTTGTAAACATAAACACACACACATGCACACACAGAGACATTATCACACACCCCCACACAGCAAAGAATTTCTGTTTAAGCAGTTATTCACAGACATCCCAGAATAAGCCCAAATAAAACAGGAGTGAAATAGTGAAGTGTCTATTATGGGAAGCCATTGTCTGCGGGCCGAGTGAGAATAGGTCTGCTGGCCGACATTAGCCCTTATTTGGCTGGGTCCTTCTCTGGAATGAGAGACGCATGGAGCCTACACAGGATGTCCAAGGCACTTCAAGAATAAGAGCAAAGTTCAGCTGTGACATGATCTGCCCAAAATAGCCGAATAATGGGTTCTGAGTCTCACTATCTCTCTCACATGTGTGCACACATACACACACACTAACGCACGCATGCACGCGCACACGCACACACGCACGCGCACACACACACACGCACACACGCACAAACACACACACATGCACACACGCACGCACACACACACACACACACACACACACACATACACATTCTATTAATACAGAGTCCAGATGGACACAGCTGTCCGTGATGACTGAGTATGACACACAAGAACTGCAGCCAAACTCCCAGACGTACGAGATTTGAGAAGAAGAGGAGAGGAGCGGAGAGGAGAGGAGAGGATAGAAGAGGAAAGGAGAGGAGAGGAGGGGAGAGGATAGAAGAGGAGAGGAGAGGAGAGGAGAGGGGCCTTAACACAGAGTGTGGAGAAGAGAAGGGGGTGGCCACCAGAGGACTCACATAACTTCCAACTTACTGGAGATCAGCTGCTCGCAGAAAACACACACGCACACACACACAAAGTCACATAAACACACGCATGCACACACACACACACGTGCACACACAGCTAAGCACATGTGCACACACATACACACAAGCACTCACTAAATTGTGGACATGCACCAATATAACCAGAAACACACAGGCATGTGCATGTGTTTGTGCATAATTATGCATAAACACAACACATCCAGATTGATAGATAGACACACACACACACACACACATACATACATACACTTTGTATATATGCCCATGTGGAAAACACACATATACACAAACAAACAATCTCATCAACTGTATACTGCTAAAATGCAAGCATGCAGACACACACGCACACACACACACACACACACACACACACACACACACACACACACACACACACACACACACACATTCAGAGGCAGACAGCAAGACAGGACACACACAGACGCACTGAGACAAAACAGTCCCCTGCTATCATACCAAACACCCAGTAAGCCAAGGGAAGGGCCTCACGGGTGGTGGTGGTGCTGGTGGTGGGAGAGAGGTGGAGAGATAACACGTCTGCCCAGTCAGGTGAGGGCCTTCTGGGGCCTGCGCAGTCAGGCAGACCCCGTCCGAGGCGTTATCAGCCGCAGAGACCGCACACATCTCCAGACCCACACCATTCCTTATCTCCCGCTCAAGCTCCTTGGCCATCCACCGTGATGTCACACGTGCCCTTGCAGGTGGGAGGGGGAGGAGAGGGGGGGGGGTGGGCGTGAAGGGTTTCGCAGAAAGCCGCCATGGCAACGCCTGGCTGTCTATAGACAGCAACTCGAGCCGCATGAAACTCGGGGTCTGAGGGATGACCGCCGGACTGTCTCCAAAGCAAGAGCCAGAGAGGGTCAGACAGAGTCTGCACACAATGAAGGTAGTCTTTGGATGGGTCACGGCACTTCTGTGAGATTGAATGACACAGTGAAAGAGAGAGAGAGAGAGATGGACAGAGAGAGAAGGAGAGAAAGAGAGAAATTAGACTTCAAAAACATGTGTATGATTGTCAGATGCCAGCGGCATTAGCTATGATTAGGGCCACCTGTGTCTGTGTGTGTGTGTGTGCGTGTGTTGAGCAGGCCTGTCTGGCACCAGAGACCTCTGGCCAGCAGCTCCTGTCAGACTCAGCACAGAGTGGTGTAATTTCAGAACCACAGATGGCCAAATATGAATCAACTGTCCTCAGTAAAGTGTGTCTATGTTGCTTGGCTCGAGTTTTAAGAGGCTGCAGAAGTGTATGACTCTGTGTGTGTGTGTGTGTGTGTGTGTGTGTGTGTGCGTGTGTGTTCACATCAGTTAATTGTTTCAGGACAGTGTGTATATGTATGAGGGGAGAGTATGAACGTATGATGTATTTATTTTTTTACATTCCATTTATCACGACTTTGTATCAATATACTGGTGTATGTGCGGGCCTGTGTGTGTGTGTGTGTGTGTATGTGAGTTCACACATTTGTGTGCATCACAGAACACTCCCAAACACACACACAGCTGTGGGTCCACATGTTCAGGCGCCACTGCTGTCATTGTTTTTGCTACATCTTTCCGTCCCCTCATCTGTCCTTGGACTCCCCCTCGCTGCTCTCCACTCTCCCCTCCCTCGTCCTTCCTCTGCGGGGCAGCCTCCAGCCCTCCAGCCCTCCAGCCAGCCCTCCAGCCCTCCAGCCCACCAGCCCTCCAGCCCTCCAGCCCTCCAGCCCTCCAGCCCTCCAGCCCTCCAGCTGCGGCAGGTGTCTGCATTAGTCATCACATCTCAGTGCAGAGACGCTGTTAGTCATTATGCCGTTTAAAGGATTCGCCTCAGTGCACACACACACACTCGCACACACACACACACACACACACACACACACACACACACACACACACACACACAGCAGAGCACAGCACAGGCCCTCCTTACCTCATCGCCAATGGGCGCACAGGAACCACACGTGTTCGCACTGTGTGTGTGTGTGTGTGCGTGTGTGTGAGTAAGTGACTTACAATTAGCTCCTTGCGTAATCATATGCTGTCACCTGTATCGCAGACAAACACACACCCACACAAACACACACAAACACATGCACACACACACACATCGTGAATCACCCAGCTGTCTTCTGAATGGACGTTCCAGCTAATGCAGAAATGCTGAAACAAGCATAGCCTGCACAATGCTCAACAGCTGACACATGACAGATAGAAAAAATACACCGACCAGACCAGAGCAAAGGCACACACATGACGCCCAGACCGAAACGCTTCCACAGTGTCAGCTCAACACCGGAACACTGGACATGGCTGACAGGAAACAGTCAAACAGGGTTCTCGGAGAAGAACGGAAGAGCAAGTTAATGGTGTTACTTTACAGTCAAGTTAGTGTCGTAGAGTGGTGTTACTTTACAGTCAAGTTAGTGTCGTAGAGTGGTGTTACTTTCCAGTCAAGTTAGTGTCGTAGAGTGGTGTTACTTTCCAGTCAAGTTAGTGTCGTAGAGTGGTGTTACTTTCCAGTCAAGTTAGTATCATAGAGTGGTGTGTGTGTGTGCTGTTGGATGGGTGGGTGCACACAGTTGGTGTAAGGATGCGTGTGCGAGCCAGTAAAGGAAAGAACGAACGAAAGAAAGAATAAGAAAAAGAGTGAAAGAATGATCACAAACCTATATAATTATGTGTGTGTGTGTGTGTGTGTGTGTGTGTGCGCGCGTGTGAGAGACCATAAAAGTGGTGAAAGGGGTAGGAGTGGGGAGCTCACAGGTCACTGATGACCCTAATGATGCACGTTAGGGGTGCAGTAAAGCTGCTTATTGCCCCACTAATAACAGCAGAGAGTTCCGCTGCGCTCCCCTCCATGTCCCGAGGGGTGAAAGTGACAAGAGTCGGGCCTCTCAGTACTCATACAAAAATTACACAGCCTCAATATCCAACACACAGACACACACGCACACACACGCACACACGAGCACAAGCATAAGCATACACGCACACAAGCATACACACATACACACACGACACACACACACACACGCACACACACACACACACACACACACACACACACTTTCACATGATTATTGCATTTCACAAGTCAAGATGGACCTGAATGTCCACTCTACCTTGAGGGAGAGTGCTTTTAAGAGGACGGAATAAGAGTTTAAGTAGTAAATTGCATCTTTAAGTGCGCGGCCTTTCAACTTCAAATGGACCTGAAGCCCAGCGGTGGAGTTGGATGGCGGCTGTGGCACGTTTCACAGGGATTGGCTGCCGATGGCTGTTGGGAGAATGGATTTCAGAGGCCCTGGCCACACGTCCACTCTCCTCTCCTCCTCTCTTCATTTCACCATCTCTGGCCAAGACAAACGACACAGATCTAGGGAATGCAGTCCCTGGACAATATTCACTATGCATGGTTATTGTTTTACTTGGGCAGGGCAAACAGAGTTCGCGCGGACCAACTCGGGGGCCCAGCCGCGCTGCTCGCAGACAAACAGGCTGTCGTCTAAGTTTGTCCATCCTGCGGGCCGCCGAAAAGAGCTGGTCACAAGATAGTCTGGCTGCGCCGTCGCCGTTTGGCAGCGAAAGAGCGAAAAACAACCAGAGTGAAATAGAAAAACATTGCCCTTGTTTTTCCCTACAGAGTTTGATTAATTTCTGAAAAGTTGAGAGATTTTACTGATGTATTATTGAAGATTAATGTTGTAAGGTCTCTGGGGGAGGAAAAAGGTTCTCTAAAATCAAGTTTTCGACCATCCTCTTGAAGTCGTCTTTTCTCTGCGGAGAAAAGCACTTTCCTCAAAAGCTCTCCACTCTTTTATAAGTCTGCTGGTTAATTTCACATAAAAAAAACAGATGCAGACCCTTGAACAAATGGTAGAGATTCCTGAACAACACAAAACAGACAAGAGGCCGAAAGAGAGGGAGAGAAGGAGGTAGAGAATGAGGGTGAATAAGTGAATGAATGGCCTAACAACTGTGAGAGAAAGAGGGAGAGGGAAAGTGACAGAGAAGAGACAGAGGACAGAGAGAGAGAAAAGAGGGGAGGGAGGAAGTGAGAGCCCAGTTTTCTTCTGCTCTTCATTGTATGTGTGGCTCTTGCCTCTGAACTCCTTCTCTTTCTCCCTCTCTCTCTGTCCTTTTCTCTCTCTCTCTCTCTCTCTCTGTGTCTCTCTCAGATGTTGGGGTCTCCTTCAAATGCTAATAGGCGTGTTTTTTCTCTCTTTCTCTCTCTCTTTCTCTTCAGCCTCTCTCTCTCTCCCTCCTGACCACTCTTAGCATGACAATGCTGGGAAAGCTGTGGAGCTAAACTCCCCTTCTTTGTGCCTGGGAGCCAGTGAAAGGCATTCCCAAGGCATTCCGCAGTCCTTGGAGGAGCCTGGAAGCTCCTGGAACGACGGCCCTTTTCATTACGGAAGATTAGCCCTGGAGATCCAGTTACTATGGAGCAGAGCGAGAGGGGCTGGGGCGGATGCGCCCCACCGCCGGGCCTCCGATCGGCCGTGCAGCTGTGGGGAAAGGTGAGGGGCCACGGCAGAGAGGAAGGCGCGCTGGTTCCCCCTTAACCTCCCCGCGGCTCGTGTTTGTCCGGTGTCGCTGTCCAAATGAATGCCAGCCGGCCGGGGTGCTTCAGAAGCGGCCGGTGGGTACAACATGGCCGGCGTGCCAGTGGTGCCGGGTCGTGGCTCTCACACAGCAGGGGCGCCGGTGGGAGACTTGGGATCTGGGGATAATCTGTCGGGGGGGCGTTGACAGGGCAGAGAAAAACAACATCCTCAAAGTCTGTAGGTGTGCGCAGAAAAAAAGCCAAACAGGCTGATAAATAGGTAGAGATAGATGGCGAGTGTGAGTGGCAGGGGAGAGCAGGAAAGGGAAAATCCGCCAAGCGTCCCCATGTTGTGTCTCCTTCAGACGTGCTCATCACGTTTACACAAAAACACAAAACAAGCGACACCCCTCGGGGGGGGGGGCTGATCCTGCCTCTCTGTGTTAATAACCTCTTAATGGCCTGACAGTTATCGGCCGGCATACCATTTACGCCTCCTCAACACCACCCCTCCCCTCCCTCTAACACCCTCACACACACTCTCCCTCTTCCTCCCTCGTACCACTCCCCCCATCATTCACACAGAGAGCGAGCGAGGGAGGGAGTGAATGAGAGAGGAGATGGCTGAGGAAATCACACCCCTGGCTTTGTGAAGACTCAGGAATAGAGGGATGGTAAATAGGATCTGCTTTGTGAATGAAGACACCTGGCGCTGCTGTCGTTCTTCAATAGCGTGTAGGCCTGGCCTACCATATAAAACTCCAACACGATCAGAGGTTTAGAAGAAATGGCTTTGGCAGCGATAAAGGAAGTGAAAGTGTGCTTCCCATGACACCACAGTGATAGCAATAATGAGTTACCTAAGTATGAGGAATAGTCTCAAGAAGTTGACTCTATCAGAAAACTCTAAAACTTAAAACTCTTACTTACATTGTACCTCAGATGTATAAAAGATGCAATGCAGTGACTGTATATTTCAGCTTTTCCACATACAAGTGAAATTTATCAGCCAAAACAACTTGGCCAAAACCAACGACTACAAGCACTGAAGGGTAAAATTCCTCCATAGAAGTCAACAACAAATGCAACAAAAAACACACCCGACTTGTGCTCTAAGAAGAAAGGCTATTTATTCAATGTATTCTTCGTGGTTGTGAGTGAAGTTCCAAGTTCTGGTTTTTAAAACACGTTTTCATGGCAACGGGCTGTAGAGGGGCCAGCTGTGCTGAGCGAGCGCGAGGCCTGTGTGTGTGGGAACGGCGCGGGCCACATGTGGCAGCAGCGCTGCTCGGCGCTGGCCAGCCTGGAGCCTGTGGTGTGTCACAGACACACGCGAGCCAGCTGAGGAGACGCCCCGCGCCAGCCAGGAGCCGTGGCGACCAGCGGCGGCGGCAGCAGAGGCCACAGCGGCGGCGGGCAGCAGCCAGAGCCCACGAAACGCCTGAGTGCCAGCTTGCTGGAGGGAGGCACCAGCCACACACTCTGTGTGTGTATGTGAGAGAGAGAGAGAGAGAGAGAGAGAGAGAGAGAGAGAGAGTGTCACAAAGTGTGTGTGAGAGAGAAATGAGAGGAGGAATGTGTGTGTGTGTGTGTGTGTGTGTGTGTGTGTGTGTGTGTGTGTGTGTGTGTGTGCGTATGTGAAAGAGATGCATATGAATGAATACTTCAGAGTAAATATAAATGAATGCATTCGCAGAGTGGGTGTGGCAGCGATGCGGGGGGTTGTAGACCTCACCCATGTAGGTTATGTCCATGATGGGAACTCTCTCTCTATCTCATCACGCCCCCCCACACACACACACACATACACATACACACACACACACACACTCACCACCACCATTTATGCCTCGGCCCTAGACCTGCTGGAGCCTGCATTCACTTCCTCCCATTTTGTGTGACATCCTGCCGCACCCTGCTGATTGGCCCTTCAAGAGCCTACTTCCTGTGGGGCCAGATTCCACTTCCCGTGGGCAGCCGCTGCCGCCCGCACTGCGGACAGCTGTGGGGAGATAATATCTATCCACCTCGTTTGTCAGTTCTTTTCCTCTTTTTTCCCCCCACTGCATTCTTTCTTCTCACTTCTCCCAGCTTTTTTCTCTCTCATCATTTTTTCTCGACAAAAAAAACAAAAAACAAAAAAAACCTTCTGAGTAAATTACATGTTTAACTTTTTTGTTCCTTTTTAGTAGCTGGTGTCGTTTTAAAATAAGAAAGGATTACAGACAAGTGATGGGAACTGAGGCGTCTGGGAGAGGAGGCTGCCTTACGGGCACTCGGGTCACTGCGGTCAGCTCGCTGGGCCACGTGAGAAACGACTCGCTGCCCGTACAGCACCAACGCTTAGATCAGCAGCATTCGGTTTAAATGCTGTGTGCTCACTGTGTGGAGTGGGTAGGAGATGCTAGTGTGGAGGAAGAGTATGGTGAGGGTATGATATGCTAAGATGGGAAGGAGGGAGGGAGGAAGGAAAGGAGAGAGAGAGGGAGGAAGGGAGGGAGAGAGACAGACAGACAGACAGACAGAGACAGACAGTTAGACAGAGAGAAAGAGAGAGAGATAGATAGATAGATAGATAGAGAGATAGATAGATTTTGCTTATGTAAAACAGATGATATGCACCATGTGACAACGCTACAGTATGATATACATATGGTCCACACAATTCAAAGCCCTCTGTTATCCCCCATGGCGAACCTGGACAGTTAGCAGCTTGTCTGGTGCTCAGGTGGCCTGTGTTAGGCTGCATGGAGGGAGAGAGGAGGAGAGAGGGAGTGGGAGGAGAGGGGAGACCCAGCACAGAGGGGTAAGGTGTGGGGTTGCTGCTGGGGACAGAGGCCTGCTGTCAGGCCCCTGGTGTTAACAAGATCCAGACCAAGAGCCAGGTCACCGCTGGGGTAACAGGCAGGTCTCACTAGAGACACACTAGACACACAAGGAGGTAGGCCATTAACCTCAACCTTAAGACACTGAGCAGATTCTCTGTCATATCAAATGGATTACATTGTCTGTATGCTGTGCACTGTCTATATGGCCTTGTATGGTATGGTATTGCATATTGCATATACATTTTTCTGTACTGCTAAAGAGTCACCAATTGCCTAATCCTTGTATGTGTAAACATATTTGGCAATCAGAGCAAGATTCTGATACTGAATACTCATGTCCAAGGTTATCATAATGTTGAGATAAGTGGCATAAATGTCCACATTAAAGGCTCCAGTGGTGTAGCAAACACTCCAACTCATGCTGAGTTATCGGACGCTTTGATTCAAGATGACTTATCAGTGCAGACGAGATGCCTACTACTTTATCAGTATTTGGTCTGTCCACTGTGTGCTGGTGTTGAAGGTTGGGCCTTGATTTGACTGGCGCCATGCTTCACCAGCTGTGGCTCAGGATAAGGGGAGAGGAGACTGAGCAGGGTAGACTGACTCTGGGTCAGGGCTTGGCCTCTCACTTCAGGCCACCATATTAAAAAGATCTGTGGCTGTAGATCTGTGTCCCCCCGTTCCCTCCATCCGCATACATCAAGACTCCCAAAGACAACAACTTCACAACATCATCAGAATCATCATTTGAAAAGTGACATAGTGGTTAGCTGGACTACAACTGTAATGTGAAGACTCTCTGTGTGAGTTTATGAACTGACTGAGGGTCCATCAAAGGAAAGTACCCGCAAGCCTATTATTGTATACACAATGCAGACAGGCAGGCGGTCACACACACACACACACACACACACACACACACACACACATACACCTGGTCAGAATGGGGCCGTTTTAAGTGTCTACCACCTGCGTGTGGAGCGGATGACTGTGTGGGCTGTGCTATTGCACCTCACACAAGGCCATGGAGGTCACCTGAAGGAGGTGAAAAGCCAACCTCAGAGATGAGAAGATGCTGCATCAGGAAACCCTTTCAACTTCAGGAAACAGACGTCAGTCTCAAGGTGTTGCTTCCTCTCATCTCTCTTTGGTTCATCAAAGACACAGGTGGCCTGAAGTTAAGGTGTGTGTATGTATGTGTATGTGTGTGTGTTGGGGGCAGGTGGGACGGAACACAATAAGGGACAGGTGTTTTGTGGTCTCTCAAAAGGCCAAATCACAGCGTAGATCAGCCATTAAGTGTCCATGTCTCTGTAAAGGAACAGGAAACCGTCCCTATATGGGCGGCTGAAGCTCTGGGCTGATAACCGCTCAGCGTGGATTATTAAAGGGTGGAGATGCGAGACAACATCAAGAGGTATCAAGTAGAAGCCATGCTACGCTAGCCTTTGAAAACAGTACCACCGCCAACCACCACTGCAGCCACTGCAGCAGCAGAGAGAGCTGAGCAGACCAACAGAAAACCACCACATAAAGCCCATGATGAAAAGAGAGGTGACCGCACAGGCCAAATGTTTAAGGAGGATTCCACGAATCGGGCGCCAGTTCTGCTGTTGGAACCGAGGCCAGTGTAAAAGTTACTGGGTCAAACGTTGATCGGGTCACTCTAGGTGTCCCCGCGGTACGTCCGGCGCCATTGCGGTGACGTCAGAACGTGCCCCCGCCCCACACACATTTGCCCCCGCTACGCTGTCAGCACCTCTTGGGTCAGAGCGGTGAGTGACAGAGGGGACAAACAGGCTGCTGGAAGGACAGCAGATGGGTTCCCGAAACAGACGACACTTCCTGTGCCACTGGGCTGCCCTGCCTGACGACAGGAAGTGCCCACATTCCAGCGGCAGCAGCAGGACAGGAAGTCAACAAGCAGCGACATGTGTGTGTGTGTGTGTGTGTGTGTGTGTGTGTGTGCGCACACTCTCCTCCACCTCTATTCTTTCTTTCTCTTTCTCTTTCTTTCTCTCTCTCTCTGTCCTCTGATTCCCAGGCTTTTATGATCACACGCTTGATTTGTCCCAGATGAGGTGTTGAGGGGGAAGGTGTTGCTCGGGGTTAGCGGGTGAAGCCGATTTGGCGCCGCACCACCGGGTTACGGGAACAACACGCGATCGCCCGAGAGAGCAGCCCCGCTGTCCAAAAAAACAGGCCGACTGCTTTCTGCTCCATCCAAACAACCTGCTTCATTACAGGGATTATGCGCTTTAGGGCCGTCTTTCTCCCTCTCCAACCACCACCACCACCACCACCAGCACCACCACCACCACCACCACCAGCACCACCGGGTTTGAGTTCTGCCCAGGCTTTTGTTCTATTATATTTGGCTGGCCCGCACTTGCTTAGAGCAGATCCATAAAGAGCAATTAAGATGATGATGATGTAATGATTCTCCAGGGAATGCCACATTCCGCCTACAGGGATGGAGAACTCCCAAATAAGGAGTGAGAGAGACAGAGAGAAACAAATGATGAAGAGATGATTCCAAGGATGAAAAAAGGACGGAAAGGAAAGTGGAAAGGATAAATGAAGGGGAAAAGAATGTGGATGGGAAGAGATGGGATGGCGAATAGCTGGGCCCAAAGCTGATTCGGAGCGAAATGGCAAAGTTCAGTCTGTAATGATCCCGTGAAAGAAAGAAGGCCTTGGAAAACTGGGAACGCAGCTTTCCATAGATGTAAAGCCCTGATAAATAAAATCTAATTGACCTATGAAAATGACAACTGCATCTCATTTCACTGGAACACAGTCATAATGCACTTCATAATTTATTTTCAAATAATTCCACAATGACCTTTAAAATTCTGTTGTGCGCTGAACGTTTGTGATGGTTCAGCACTATGAAAGGCACAAAAGAACGTGGGAAATCATGTGACAGATGTTTATGTTGGATGAATTCACCATACACTTAGCAATATCAAAAACATACTTCCCAGGGTGAAAATGCAAGAAACCGTCACGAGCGAAATCTCAAGGAAAACATTCAGAGAGCTTCCAGAAGGATCAAAAACACACGACTGATGAGGGAATGCAAGAAAAAGATTCATTAATCAAGCAGGAGATGAAACTGTGTGTGTGTGTGTGTGTGTGTGTGTGTGTGTGTGTGTGTGTGTGTGTGTGTGTTTGTGTGTATGTGCCTGTGTAAGAGAAAGAGAGAGAGAGAGAGAGAAAGAGAGCAAAGAGAAGACCAGCACATCTTGTGCAAAAAAAGAAAGAGGAAAAACGCTTATGGTCTCGAAATAGTTTAACCTCAGTCTCTCTGTTTTTTCCCCTCCCTCTCTCCCCTCCCCTGCTCTCTTCTCTTCTCTCTCTCTCTCTCTCTCTGGCTCTCTTTATTCGCTCTCTGGGAACATGCCTTGGCCAGCTGTGCGGCCCCACAGCCTCGGTGAGGCCAGGCTCCCGGCCCAGGCCACAGCTGGCCAGACTCTGTGGAGCCAGTCGTCAGGCGGCGTGAAGCCCTGGCCGCCCTCGCCTTCCTACGCAAACATGCCCAGGTGTGGGGGGCCCCCTCGCTCCCTCCCTCTCTCTTTCCCTCTCCCTCCCTCCCTTCCTCACTCCCTCTCTCTCTCTCTCTCCCTCCCTCTCGCTCTTCACTGTCTCTCTGTGGTTCTCTCCCTCTCTCTCCTGTTTCTATCTCTCTCTGTATTCTGTGTCCATCTGTTTTTATTCATCTTTTTGCTCTTGCACTCTTTACTTTTGCCTTTTTGGTCACTTTTCTTTAGGATTTTCTCCATTGCCCTCTCTCTCATCTCTGTCTATATCTCTCTCTCCTTTTCTCTCTCTCTATCCCCTCCCGCTGTCACCCTCTGATGTGCAGTCATCCGGAGGCCTAAGCAGGAGCTGTATTAGTTGTGTGTGTGTGTGTGCGTTTATGCACACATACAAAACAAAACTGTAGGCTTTTGTGTGTGTGCGAATGTGTGCATGTGAATGAATATCTGTGTGTGTGTGAGTGTGTGTGTGTGTGTGTGTGTGTTTATGAACATGTGTGAACTGTATGCTTTGTGTTGTGTGTGTGTGTGTGTGTGTGTGTGTGCAACATTATCCGCATGTGCATGTCTTTAAGTATAGGAGGCCCAGGCCTCTATAGCATGAATGTGAGTGTAAGAGGGAAAGTGATGGGTACTGTATGGAAGCAATCGACCTGGGCCGGCATGAAAGAGCCGAGTTATGGTATTGTCTCCATGGCTACATCGGCAAACAGAGGCAGCAGCAGATGGCTACTATCTGCTCCCTCTAATGAAACTAATTAACTGAGTTAATGATGGTTGTGTCATCTCAGCATCTCCTCTCTCCTCTCTCACACACGTGTGCGTGCAAAGACACACACCCCACACACACAGACCATTGTATACTGTGCACTACTGGAGAGATTGTGTGGTCCTGTGCATGCAGATCTGTGTGGAAAATCAGAATAGCCAACAGATAAGACAATGAAGCAGATGGCACCACACACACACACACACACACACACACACACACACACACACACACACACACACACACACACACACACACAGAAGGAAGACTCAGATATACACACATATTACTCAGTTATTTGGGATAGAGGAAAGAGAGAGAGAGAGAGAGCAAGAGAGAGAGAGAGAGGGGGAGGGGGCAATGTGTTTGGAGTGAACAGCCTCTAGAGAGGGTTGCTCTATTGGGCTCAAATATTGACCAGGACAGAAGAGCAGGACAAGGCAGGAATGGGAACTATTATGGGAGAAGAGGACAAGATAGCAAATACACACACCTGAGCACACACACACACACACACACACACACACACACACACACACACACACACACACACACACACACACACACACACACACACACACACACAGAGATGTCACATACAGCACATGTCACACAAGACTTATGCATACACCTTCAGACAAACATACACTGCAAACTGAAACCCATACACCACCTCCCAACACACACACACACATACACACACACACAAACTTCCAGGCAGGCAAAAGCTGACAATCCCTCTCACCACCCCTTAACACATTATCTTTACATCTGCCTGACATTTTACACAGGTATATCACACATCTTACATATCACCACAGGCTGTAAGATTACATCTTAACATTTCTTTGTCAGCAGATAACACGGCCCTGGAGGGTCCAGCTGGACTGGACACAGATAAGAGCCGACTCATAAATGAACCCAGCCGACTCATAAATGCTTCAGCGATCAATATCTGCCGGCCGAAACACACACAGCAAACATTCCGTCACAGCGTGGAATTATGGGAGGTCTCGGCCCCGTGCATCAGCTGATGAAGTGTTAACTAATTTACAGCTCTTAGGGGGTAATGGGAGAGGTGGGGAGGTCGAGCTGATCGTCCACTGATGGGCTCAGCACACACTCAGAGAACGACAAGGCCTGACATGACCTGAGAGGTCACATCGGGTCAGAGGTGAGGCACAGGGGGTCAGACACAGCCGCCAGCCAGTCTGCTGGGGCTGAGTGTGGAGGGACAGCTCCCACCTTATACACACATACGCACATGGTCTGAGAGTCACGTGCAAACAAGCAGCACTAATTAACCCTTACACACATATGCGCACAAACACACACACACACACACACACACACACACACACACACACACACACACACACACACACACACACTCTCTCCCTCCACCCCTCCCTCTCCACTAATGTACACATATAGACATGCTGTACATCTGTAAATAAATGCACACATTAAGGCACATGTATAACAATACATGCACACAAAAACATGTTCTCACACACACACACACACACACACACACACACACACACACACACACACACACAGGAGGAACACAGATATACACACATTACCCAGCTATTTGAGAGAGAGTAACAGCGAGAGAGAAACAGATTGAGAGAAAGCACACATGCTGTACATATTTGCATGGAAAAGAACCCAAACACACATTTTTAAACACACTTAAATCCACATACATGCAGGCCAGGCCTGAGAAGGGGCGTGAGAACGACAAGCTCACACACACAAATACTCTCTCTCACTAACATATTTCCCCAGGGTTCCTCGCTTCTGGAATTTAATCTCCCACTCCGTCCCGTCTTTAAAACTGTACTGCACTTCTCCAAAGCCCACATCTGGGTGCTCCAAGTATTTTGCATGAGAGCCATGACAGGGCCCTGACACATTCTATCATCATCCTCATCATCATCATCATCATCGTCGGGAAAGAGCCATCTTGTCTTTAGATGGCTGCTTCTGCTGCTGTTGCTCTTGCTCACCGGCTTCAGTAAGCAAAGAGGGAGAGGGATTTTTCAGTCTACTCAGCAGATCTTTCTGTGTGTGTGTGTGTGTGTGTGTGTGTGTGTGTGTGTGTGTGTGAGAGAGTAACGTCCTGATATCTCATCAAGACACTCAGTCACAAACACAGATGCTTCCACTGGTCCATCTCAGCACTTCAGTGGAGGCCTGCCTGGAAAAATAGCCCCCCTCCCCACCCCCAACACACAAAGACACACACACACCATCCTCCCCACACACACACTCGACCACTCGGGACTGGCCAGGGGGGTAAGTAAGTGTGGCGTGACAGACTCAGACCACATCCAAGGATAAGAGGGACTGCTCATGATATGACTGCACGAGTGTGTGACAGGCTGGTTGAGTGTGTGTGTGTGTGTGTGTGTCTTGTTGGGTTATGATAGATATACATGTGAGTGTCATTCTGAGGGGCATGGTGTATTTCTGAGAGGTGACTGTGTCTTCTGTGCTTAGTAGTGAACTCAATGCTCCTACTCCCTCTCTCTCTCTCTCACACACAAACATACAAATTAGAGCCACACAAACACACATAAAATACACAAATATACACACATAAATAGACAAAACATATGAATACTTTACCAATACAAGAACCACACACACTCACACACACACACACACACACTCTCTCACACACACACACACACATACACATACACACACATAGAGAGAGAGGGAGAGAGAACACACAGAGCACACACTTCAAAACTAAGCCAGCAATCTAAACCTAAATCCACATCGAGCTGAGATCAAACCTCTCTGTCCACGCCATATTAAGACATGGTGCACATGGAGTGACTGACACACATGAAAATGGACGCCAGTCACCACCCAGCCTGCGCACACATGGCCGGCCACAGGCATCCCACCGCCGCTCCGTCCCATGCACCCCCCCGCAGCGCACAGGCCACACATCACACAGAGCGTACACAACAACGATGCATGTACACTAAACGCAGCCAGACCGCAGAGACACATACAGACACACTTACACACACACATTCACAAACATGCATACAAACACACACACACACGCGCACAAGCACACACACACACACGCACAAGCTCACACACACATGCACACGCACACAAACATGCATACACACACACACACACGCGCGCGGGCACACAAGCACACACACACAAACACACACGCGGGCACACAAGCGGGCACACAAGCACACACACACAAACACACACTCTTTTGTTGTGTGCATGTACAGTCGACATTTAATAAAATCCATGAAACTGCTCAAGCGCTGAGACATGAAACTCATACACACACACACACACACACACATGCGCGCGCGCACACACACACACACACACACACACACACACACACACATTCAAGAAAAGCACACTCGGAGAGAGTGGAACAGAATCCATTTATACCAAAAAAGTCCAAAAAAGTCCAAAAGGCCCAAGAAAAGAGGTGGAAAGGAAAAGGGGGTATGGAAAGAAAGGGGGAAAATAGTGATGCAGGAATTTAAGGGCTCACACTAGGCCAGTTAAAGAGTTACAGAATCTCTCCCTCTCTTTCTCTCTCCCTCCCTTTCTCTCTCTGTAATTGAAGTCATCAGCTCTCTTCTGCGTTGCGGACAGCCCGGCGTCCGACTGTCGACAGCCGGCGTGTTTCGCAGGCTCGGGTGGCGGATTCTTGTGGTCATCCTCCCCTCCCTTCTCCTTCTCCTCCTCCTCCCCATTCCTTCCCTCTTCCCTCCACCTCTCTCTCTCCCTCCTTCTCTCCTTCTCTCCTTCTCTCTCTCTCTTCCTCCTTCCGACGGGATCCTCCCGCTTGTAATTGGGGCCGGGGAGCGATGACATGTGCTTGTGCTGGCCGTATTTCCAAGCGGCTCAGGGCTCCACAGCGCGGCGCACGGCACGGCATGGCATGGCACTCCACGGCGCGACTCGGCGAGGCTCAGGCTCGGGCTGCGCTGGAGGAAGCCAGCGCCGCACATCTGGAGTCTAGACTCAGTGGCTCTACGGCAGGCCCACGCGCCTGCCAGCTCCGAGGGGCCTCCACCCCGCCCGGCCGGCCCCAGCATCGGCCCGGCCGTCCACTGTTTGCATAGCTGCTTGTGTTTAATTGAAATTAAAGTGGCCCTCTCTGTAACCCCCCACAACCCTCCCTTACCACCACCGCCCCCTCCCCTCTCAGTCCCTTCTCTCTCTCTCTCTCTCTCTTTCTCTCTACCTCCCTCTCTCTCTCTCTCCTTTTCTCTCTCTCTTTCCTCTCTCCTTCTCTCGCCCTGTCACTGAAGGACAGGCTCGCTGGAAAAAGAGGGGGGAGCGTAAGTCATAGAAAACATATGTCCGACGTTTAAGGGTAATTATTATTCCAAAAAGAGCCTGGCGCCAGTTTTAGTGTCCACAGTAGACAGTCAAATAATCTCCCAAGAATGGCTCTATATAAAGCCCTCTCCCCTCGGAGTGCTGCAGGGGCCAGCCACACAAAAAAAGCATTAATGTATGGTCCGCGTGCACACATGCACACATGCACACACGCACGCACGCACGCACACACACACTCACATTTCTATTAAACATGGATACACACAAATGTTATTATTTAAGTATAGTCTGAGTCCATGGCATTTATATATACTGTATATGTGTGTATATACGTTTTTTGTATTTTAGGTGAAAACAAACTCTAGCCTACTATCAAAATAATTTTGCCACACAATCATTCTGTATACACAACAAGCATGCTCACATACATACACATACGTACACATAATCATGTGCACAGGCTTACAAAGAGAGTATGACTCAGATACTCACACTCCAACTGTACTGTGTGTGCCAACACAAAAAGCCATATATCCATTATTATTACTGCATGGGGACAGTGTGCCTCGGAGGCCTTGTAAAAACAGCGATATGCATTAGTCTGCTACAGGCCACATGCAGCGAGATGGGACCAGATCCAGGTTCACTAAACTGCAGCTCCATCTGTACTGATGAGGGAACCTCCACACCGTAAATAAGCTGATGGAATCTTTCAGCCAAGATCTGACCACATGCATGTGGACAATTGTGTCCAGAGGACAAAGGCCGAATGGACAGACAGGCAACTACACACATGCGCACACACACACACACACACATGCTCACACACACACACAGGCATGCGCACACACATGCATGCACACACACATGCATGCGCGACGCACGCACACACGACGCATAGACGCATGCGCGACGCACACTTACCTGATGCACACACACATACACACACACACATACACACACACACACACACACACACATGCTCTCTCTCTCAAACACACACACACACACACACACACACACAGGCATGTGCGCACACACGCACACACACACACACACACACACACACACACACACAGATATGTACCCCTGTGTCCATGCATAAACACATAGCGTACTGCTGTTAGCACTATTTGAGTTCAACCTGGTCAACAGTGTCA
Source organism: Alosa alosa (assembly GCF_017589495.1). Taxonomy (NCBI): domain Eukaryota; kingdom Metazoa; phylum Chordata; class Actinopteri; order Clupeiformes; family Clupeidae; genus Alosa; species Alosa alosa. Next base: position 13,699,197 of record NC_063192.1, read on the forward strand.
GTCTGTGTTCTTCACCACTGTCTCTGCCTGTGTGTGTGTGTGTGTGTGTGTGTGTGTGTGTGTGTGTGTGTGTGTGTGTGTCTTCACCACTGTGCCTAGGTGTGCAACCAATTAGAGCCACACACATGTGTGAGGGAGTGTGCAACCAGGAGCGGAGGACTCCAGCCGTGTTCCCTAATCTCCCGGGCCAGTGGCTGCTCATCCCATCCTGGCGTTCCCACATCCCGCTAATTGCCTCCTTCTCCCCATCCGAGGGAGTTCCGGGGCCTGTCGGATGCGATTTCCAGAGCAGGCAGAGGGCGGGCGACCCTCGGCTGGGGCCGGAAAGCCGACGGGGCGGAGAGGGACGCCGGGTTAGGGATGGAGAGGAGTGTGTGTGTGTGTGTTTGTGTCTGTGTGTGTATAGGGTGGAGAAAGCTTGGACATGGAGGGTGGGGGTGGGGTTGGGTGCAGTAGTGGGAGTAACACCCTGTCAAATCCGGCTGCCCCACACACACACACACCCAAATTCAAAGTGGGTTCCTGGGTTCTGGGCCCAGTGGCACTAATTAGTGCTGACATTAAACAGAAGCACTACTGTAGCAGTGGAGACACAGCCAGGGAGTGCGCACCAACACACACACAGCCCCAGTGTGCACACAATCAGACAGGTACCAGAGTACGCGTGTGTTTGGATATGTGCGGTGGTATGTATCAGCTCAGCCAATCTCACATAAATTGACTATGATTGCTGATTGATTGGCGTGGCCACTTAATGACTGCCAGAACCTATTAATGTCTCATTTGCTGGGGTGTTGCAAGCCTACACCAACAGCGAAATGTTCTCACCCATAAATCCTCTGGGCGTATAAACGTGTGTTTCCAGTCCATTACTCCTCAACACTCAAGCTCCATTTCTCCTCCTGTCCCGAACCTCCTCCCCCCTATACAAGACGCATCTCTCTCAACACAACTCTGTGTTTCTCCATCCGCCACCTCTCCCACCACTGCAGCGTTAAATGAAAGCCTCGGTGAGTGTTAGGGGTGTTATCAACCCAGGCAGTGTTCGCACTGATAACGCCCCTGTTGGCCGGCTTGTTTTGACAGGGCCGGCTGTGTTTGCTGTGTCGACAGTGTTGCATGTTTATACTGCGGCTCCTCTGGTGCTGTGCTGGCATCTCCGGTGTCTCTGCTTTCCTCCTCCCTCACAGAGTTACTCACTACCCCCACCCCCACCACACACACACACACACACACACACACACACACACACACACACACACACACACTCGTAACAGTGGAGGCCGTCTCAAGACGCTGAGTAAATGTTTGAGAAACGCAACACCGTCGCTGCAATTTGCACTTGGGCTTTCCCACAACTCCAGGCCTGGTGGGAGTCAGGGGGACTGGGACTGGGGTTGCTGCTGCTTGTCTTGCCTCCCTGGTCAAGGGAGAGAGAGACAGAGAGAGAGGGAGAGAGAGGGAGAGAGAGGGAGAGGAGTGAAAGAAGTGTATGTAGAGAGAACAAGGGGAGGGAGAGAAAAACATAACTGTTCGCCTATGAACAGGCGAAAAGCACAACAGTGGAAATAAAAATAAACCTTCAAATAATCTCTAGTGTGTGTGTGTGTGTGTGTGTGTGTGTGTGTGTGTGTGTGTGTGTGTGTGTGTGTGTGTTAGATAGAGAGAGAAATTGTGTGTGTGTGTCTGTGTGCAAAAGAGAACGTTTTGGTCAGTATTTTTATGTTTAGCCTTTGTTATGTATATAGGTGGATATTACTGGGAATATTTACTGTATCATTTCTTTGCCTTTGGTAAATTGTGCATTTGGCATATCGACTGTATACTGGTGGAAATGTACAGTCTAGTTGGCCACTACGACAGTTAAATGAGAGTGAGACATTCAACAGACACCCGGAGCACAGAAAGGGGACAGAAAGAGTGATGAAGAGCTACTTACAGGGGCAGGCTGGAATAATGACCTGGAAAGTGGAAGACGACAAGAGTGCCATATTGGAGTCGCCAGGAGCAAGGTTCTGTCAGGCGCCGATTCAGTGGGGTGCCTTGGAAGCGGCATATATCACCTAAGTAACACATACAACGTGTCAAACTGTCACCCCTCGGTGCGGAAAATGTTACCTTACATTTTTATCGTTTTTTCTGTTCTGTGTTTTACGGCTGAGCGGGCACTGGGGAGTGCAAAGTGAGTAATAGGCTCCAGCCCCGGCACCAGAGATTTGGAAAATCTAACGGCACGTAGTCACCAACTGGAAAACAGGGTGGCTCCTGCCTCATGCCGCCTTGTATATTGTCCGTGAGTGGTGAAAACAAGAAGGGTCAGCTTTCAAATAAATAAATAAATAAATAAATAAGTACAAAAATAACACACACTGAAATGTCAAACTTCAAAACACCTCGAAGCAGCAGAGCCACAGTGGCCATATGGTACAAAATATTCAATTTGAGAAATACATGTATAACTGCACATTCAAATACACACACACACACACACACACACACACACACACACAAACACTGAGATCATTCAACAGCGATTAATTCCCTTTTACTTTCATATCCCAAAATGGGACATGAATGACTGGTTTTGAGCACCTATAATAAACCCCTACATCTACACGCCTTGTTGTTTTTCTCTGGAAACCATTATCAAAGTAACTAATGTGCGGAAAACCCCATACACAAGTACCCCCACATACACACACACACACACTCATACACACACAGACAAAAAGTCTATGCAGTTCCCAAACGGCCTCTCGTATTCAGTAAAGGTAACACTCTCACACCCAATTAAGACCATTATGTACTCATGTTCCCCTCTCCTGGTCTCGTCTCCTCAGAACAACACAGACAATGTGGCCCGAGCTCCTCAGGTTACAGGTGCAAACCACCACCTCACCGGGACAATTACTCACACCTGCGCTGGGGCTGCGGCTCCCAGTCTCCTAACCTTTACACCCCCCCCACAGACACACACAAACCACCCACACCCCCACAGAACCCATCCCTGGAGCCTCTCAGCTTCTCTCCTCTCACAGCCGGGTCCAACGGGGGGGTTGTCTGGATGTGTCACGTACACTGCCTCAGTTTGGCACAGGGGCATGCGGTGGCCTGGTGCCGTCATGTGCACTGTCCGCGTATATGTGTTGAGTGGCACAGCCCGGGGGCCCGAGAGGCTGGCACATCATCATGTGAAAGCCGCTGGTGCTGGAGAGAAAAGCCCTCCGTCATTCGCACGCAGGAGCCGGCGAGCCTGAATGGTTTGGCCGCGCGGCTCTGCCCTCAGCTGAACTGAGACTTCGGCTCAAGAGCTCTGATGACACAAAGCGAGGGGAAGGGAGAAAAGGAGAGAGGAAAACATGGAATAAAGACACAATTGAGGGATGGGAAGAGAAAAAGAGAAAGAGAGAGAGAGAGAGAGAGAGTGGGAAAGAAAAAGAGAAAGAGACATTAGAATGCTCGTGGAAATTGGCAAGGCCTGTGTTTTTTAGCTTCCTATTCCATCCATTCGCTTTTCATTCCGGAAAACAAAAGACACGTCATTCACCCTTGGCATTTTCCTCCGGCTCCCATCACCTCTCCTCCACTCTCCTCTCTCTCTCACACACACACACACACTCCTCTGTTTCTCCTGTCCCACTCTCCTCCACTCCTCTCTCTCACACACACACACTCCTCTCTCTCCTCCTGTCTCACTCTCTTCCTCTTCTCTCCTCTCTCTCTCCTTTTCTCCTCTTCCCTTTTTCTCTCCTTTGAGGCCTGTTGTCTCTGTTTTGGCTGGGGTCAAATGAAACGGAAGCCATTGACGTCTCTGAGGCACTCTTAAACTAATCCCCCCTCGGCTAAGGAGACAAATTTCGGTAAACAGGAGCGAACCAAGGCACAGAAAAGAAACCCAATGCCGAGCAGTGACATCACTGGACTTTGGACTTCCAGTGAAGTGAAGTGAGAGAGAGAGAGAGAGAGAGAGAGAGAGAGAGAGAGAGAGGGACAACAGAGGGGACTGTGGGAAGCAGAAGAGAGACTGGATGGGAGGATTAAGTGGTTCAGCTCCAGCTCTCGTCTCTGTGGTGATTGTCTTTGAAATGTTTGTGAGGGGAGAAAAAAGGGAGGGGAGGGGGGGCAGGGTTGAGGGGTGGTGGTTGGAGGATGCTGAGCGATTTTAATTAAATATCTCAGAAAGTTTTGGGTTTGTTCTATTATAATATTCACCGAGCACTTAAGGCTGACATCATCTTCAACAAACCACAATCATCTTCATTTTCAGCCATCATAATCTCTCTCTTCATCTTCTCCTTCTTCACCCTCCTCTTCATGTTCCCCCGTTCTTCTCATCTTTTTCTCTCCCTCTTTCTCTACATCCTCACTTATCCCTTGCTCCCTTATTCAGTCTGAAGAGTCTTGAGGGCGAGAGGCTGCTGGTTTAAACAGATCCCACGGGAACCAGCACCAGAGCAGGCCTAGCCCAGCACTGCCGCTAGGCTCCTGCGCTGACGAAAGCTGAGGTCTCACTGCGCTCCTGTTTCTAATTGGGCTGGCAGGACACTCTGTCACCTGTCAGAGCTGACGGCCTGATATCTGCTCCCCTTGCTCACACATTTCTCCATCTGTATAAAATATCTCAGCCGTCCTCTCTGAGCTAGCTGCTGTGAGAAGCTCTGCGCTGAAACTAAAGGTGCGTCTGTGCCCTGCTGGCACGTTAAAATGTCTGGAAAAGAAATTTAATACATAAAGGTATGACTCTGTGCAAGCGTCATTGTCTTTTTCTCTGACTATAACTGAAAAACAAATCAACAGAAGCAGCAGTATTGCTAACGCAGGAGGAGGCAGTGGCTATGCTAAGAGCAGCAGGAGGAGTAGCAGCAGCAACAGCTGTGGCTGATTAAAGTGCTGAGCAGTTTGGGAAAAGGAAAATAACATGTACCCATAAAACTGATATGTAAATGTGATGTCAGCCAGCCTTGAGATGAGAGGAGAGGCGATGTCTCTATTTTTTAATTGCGCCTGTAAATCCTTACCAAAGGAGGTTTCATAATCTATATGTCTTCTCTCCTCTCGCTCCCTCTCGCACGTCCGCTTGCTCTGTAAAAACTCAGTAGTGTGTCCAAAGTATTTCATCCTTCATCCTCCGTTTCATCTCCCCTCTGCACTCGTTTTTTTCCTGCCCCCTTCTCTTCTCCCAGCTGTGGTGGAGTAAATCCTGTCTTTCAACGTCAAGCACTCTTCTCTGGCACTTTTTGTTTTTCTTCTGAGAAATTAGCGTCACAAAAAAAAATGAATGATGATGAGCATCATCCCCGGCAGACTGGAGTTCAGGGGATGATGTCTTATTTTTGAGACATTCCAGAGTGTAGGCTTATGCAAATCAAGCAGATCTGGGATGTGACTATGCTTGGATTTGAAATGTGTGAAGTGAGAAGTCTTTTTTTTCCCTTTAGGTCCACAAATACACTTAACTGAATGCTCCTTTCAAACACAAAGTAAGGCAGGGATACTGGTCACCTCTTCACCCGGTGGCTTTGACGGATACCTCCCACATTCACAGGCTTCTTTGGTCACTTCAGGCCGGTGGTCAGTGAGACAGCCGATCGCCCTTATTGTGGAGGGTCAGGGAACCCCCAAAAAATGGAGGTTACCAAGGGACAGAGGCCGAGTCACCTAGCAACCGTGCTGGAACTGAGCTAATGCGGGGGTGCTTGTTTTGGGGGCATGACATGACCGGGGGAGTGGAGAGGGGAAGGGGGAGACAGAGGCTCCCAGCAGGCCTCCCCTAAAGCACACCTGCATGGGGGAGAGGGGGGGCTACAGGAGGGGAGAGGGTATACTGGGGTGGGGTGGGGTGGGCTGGGTGAAGAGAATACCATGGAGAAGCACAGTTAGCTGGGGAGTAGAGAGGGAGAGAAAGAGAGAAGAGGGGAGGGAGGAGGGAGGGGGGAGCAGGAAAGAGAAAGGGTGAGGGGGTAGCGAGAGATTTGCAGATGTTCCAGCTTTGAAACCTGACCCCCTCCCATTACACACACGTGCATGCACACAGACAGATACACACACAAGTGAGTGCATGCACAAACACACACAAATGCACAAATGAAAGCATGCACAAACACACAGACACACACGCCAAATGCATCCCTGTATGCTAATGCGCAACACAGATGGAGGCACACTAATAGACACAACACACACCGACACACAAGACACACAACATACACACACACACACACACACACACACACACACACACACACACACACACACACACACACACACACACACACACACACACATTTGCACTCAATCCATTTGTCACTTAATCCTAAATCAAGTCAGTTAGGCACATCAGCAACTCAGAGTCGGGGAACTCAGTCTCGGGACAGGAGTATGGGGAATTAATTTGGATCTCTCTCTCTAGCCTTCTCTCCACACATGGCAAATGCTTCTGGTCGCATCGTCAGGAAGTGTTTTTACGCTTCTGGCCTGCATTAAAGTACTGTGAACGCTCGACCCCACTGGAATAGCCTCCAGCTTCCTGAGATGAGCGAGAATGAGGAGGCTGGACAGGATCACTGTGCAGTGTGTGAGTGTGAGAATGAGTTTTATGGAAGCTTGTGGTGTGTGTGTGTGTGTGTGTTTGTGTATGTGTGTGTGGTCAAACATGCTTGGTTATGTACCATGTACCTGTATGGATGTGGTCAGTGGTTTGTTTGAGTGCATCTGTGCATGTGTACACATGTGGGTATGTGGAGGAGCAGGTGGGTATACTTGTGTATACATACGTGTGTGTTTAACCTCTATCAGGTGGCTTCACGCCTGGCTCGCTATCCCCAGGGAAACTGTTTGACTGTTGTCACAGCGCTGTGAGCTGGAGCCTTCTGAATGCTGGGAAACAGAATCCACAGCCGGCTGCATCCACACAACACAAGGACACAGACTCTCTGAGCTGAGCAAGCAAACACACACACACACACAAGAAAATAAGCTTAAACAAATAGCAAATGGCATATGAACAGATTGACCTCTGAATTCCATCCTTACTCTTTAGAGTCATCATTTCCTGCACCACAGTGATGCACAAAACATTGCCACGAGCCACATATGGAAAACAGCACAGCAAACAATATAACTATCCAAAAATCATATCTCTTATAATAATTAAAGAACCTCATACTCGGTGCAAAACTCTAAATCTCTCAGTACGTTATGTACTGAGCGCTTACACTGGTGTGTCCGTCAGCTTTAGCGCTCTCCCGCTGACGCCTAGGTACGTAAAGTCAGATGTAGTTGTCATGTTTTATTTGCAAACAGGCCTGTGTTTGAGAGGAAAAGGGTAGTTCATCTCTCAGATCAGCACTGTACCTTGGTGTAGAGTCTCTCTGCACCTGGACCCAGTCTCAGCGTCTTTAAAATCTTCTTCGTTTACACTTCGTTATTGACACCTGTGACTGAATAAAACACATTTGTAAGGTCACAACACTGTAACGATTTTCTCTTAGTTTGTAATGGCAGTGAAATTAAGCTATCTTATAATTCTGTGTGGGTGTACACTATTTGTCTAGTGCGTCTTAATCAAATTGTTTCTATTGGCCTCTTCTGTGCTTTGTTTAGATATGAGCTTCAGTTCTCACACAGAAAATGAAATAGTACTGTGCACTAGTGTATGACAGGACATACAGAATGCTTCAGTTTATCAACTTACACAAGATAGGCTCGATTTTAATAACTAAATAAAATAATATTATCCAACTGATCGTACACACTGTGCTGTACAACTCAGTTTAAGAGTTTACCATGTGCCTGTCTCATATCTCATGTGGTTTGGGTCAGTGATAGCAGCAAATGCCAGCAGACAGTAACAGGCCAAGGAATAATCGTCATCTAATCACAGACTTCAGCCTCAGCTCCTGGGGAACACAGACTTGCCCTATTAGTGAGGAGCTCACTCTATTCCTCGTGTTGGTGGCGCCACCTAGTGACTCAATGGACAACTCTGGGTGCTTTAGTCTCAGGTATAGTAATCTAAGGAGACTGTGGAACCTCTAGTTAGTGTGATACCAGTTACTTTCACAGGTTACCAGCATCCACAGCATGCTGTTCACAAAGCTAGACATTCACCAAAGGGTACCCACACAGACACACATACAAAACATTTTTATGCTTGTCTACAAGTGGTATATACACCACACTTTATTGCAAATAAAAAAGTGAAAGAAAAAAGGTAACTGCTCCTCAACGAAGCTTAACTTTTCACTGGTACATTAGGAGAAAATGAGATTCATCAGGAAGAGACTGCAAATAACAATGGGACACTTTTTTTTGTCTTTTACCAAGCAGAGCATAATGAATCCTATGGACATGACATAATCCTCTATAAGAACATACAAAACAAAACAGGAAATGCTCATGTCCCCTGAACAGTCCCTCCCTGCCTCCTGAGCCCAAGGTGACTGTATCCTCCCATATCTAAAAACCAGAAATTTAAATAAAATACCAAAGGTGAAAAGGAAAAACACAAAACACAAGAAGTTGAAAACTAGAAGACTAATATTTTGGTCCCACTTTGGTCTCCTCTTCTGAAAATACACAAATAAGTAATTGAGAAAAGCTTTACGACAGCATCTCAGTATTCACATGGTCACACGTTTCCGAGTCATTCGCGTCCCTTACTCAATGCTATGGTGCAGTTTCAAACTGGTTTTTATGAACCCAAATAAGCAAGCAAACAAACAGAATGTACCATACTGCACAACAGACACTAGGGACAAAACTGGAGGAAACTTGAATGGAAACTAAATGGTCTCTGTTACCATTTTAATCTTGTGAGCCTTGCCTTTCAAAAAACACACTGAACACCATTTGTGTTTCTCTTTTTATCTCCCAGACACAAAAAAAAATGTTCAAACTCTGGTCTTTACAAGAACAGAGGTCCAAATTTAAAAAATAACTGATAAGAATGCAGAAGGCATGATCAATAGATGAAAGTGAAAATTATCTGAAAAAAAAAAAAAACAAAAAAAAAAAAAAAACATAGGCACCGTGAAAGCTGTTGTACTTTTTTTTGTTTTCAGTTTTATAAACCATTTACAGACTACAAAACATTCCATCATAAACAGTTACTGAGAATAACGGGCCATTTCCATGTATAATACGACACGTCAGCATCATGGTGGGTCTCCTCATTGAGGGAGACCAGGAAGGGAGCATGGCTTGTGAAATGTGGTGGGGGTGGATGGAGAGTTTAATCGGGGAGGGTGGCAATGGGGAGGGTGGGGGTGGTGGGGAGGGCGTCAGCCGTCGTCACGGTTATTGGTCCTTCTTCTCGGTCTCTGTCGACTCCTCTTTTGCGGCGCCCTCCGTCTCCGGGGTAACTTCCTCGTACCTTTCGCAAGAAGAGAGGAGACTTCAAATGAGTACAACTGTGATGGACAGTACGGACATTACGGCCCTCAAGTAACAGGACGGCACCAGGACAGTGCTTAACAATTAGTTTAAGATGGACACTTGTGCCACTTTCACTAAACACCGTCACAGGGGCAATGAGGTCATACACGAAAGACAGGCCTAAAAAGGTCACTCCACAAACAACATGTGTAGGAAATGTCAACTCCCCCTGCTGCCACAAACAGAAAGAAAAACAGCAAAGGCAAAAGATGGCAAAATATGAGGTGCCCCATGTATGGTTGTTGGAGAAATACAACAGAGCCAAAAGAAAGAAACAAACAAAAAATAAAGCTGAATTGTGGAAGTGGGACCAGGGGAACGGGGAATACAGCAAGCTGAGATGCATACAGCAACAACCAGGTGTGTGGACCAGACCAGACCAGTCAGGTGAGTGGACCAGACCAGACCAGTCAGGTGAGTGTGACACAGATCAGTGAAAATGACACCTTCACAGTCTTCCCACCTGGAACCTCTTCAGAGGAGGAGGAGGAAGGGCTCTGCTCGAGCTGGCACAGGCTGACGGTAGTGAGGAGGAACCTCATGGTGAAAGCAGGCTAAGAGAGACTGGCACCAGGCAGGCAGGGCACAGGGCAGGGAGGCCAGCACGCAGGTGGTGAGATGACAGAGAGCCAGAGAAGAGCGGGGACGCTGGTGGGGTGGGGAGGGCAGTCGGTGCATAGAGAAAGGCCAAAGCGGTGGCACAAAGGCACAGTGGGACCATTGGCATGAGGACAGTGGGCACACCAGATCAGGATGAGGTACGACACAAGGATGGGAAAGCTGGTGGCTGGTGGGTGGGTATGGGTGCAGCGGGAGCAGGTGGGTGATGGTGGAAGCAGGAGGGGAAGTGGAGAGCAGGAGAGGGAGGGGTGGGGTGGTCTGGGGCATACCTGCCCTGGTGAGAGGCCCCCTGGAGGGGGGCGCGGAGGCCTACATGTTAGTGGGCGTGTGCCGGCGGCGCCAGGGGGGAGAGGGGGGGCCCTGCATGGAGGCGGCCAGGCTGGCCGGGGAGCCTGAGACGGTGGGGAAGTGCGTGAGGCGCGGGGTGTGGGGCAGCACCTCGTCCGACGACTCATAGCTGAGCGCCAGCCAAGAGGAGGAGGGAGGAGGAGGGGGGGGGGGAGGAGGAGGGGAGGAGGAAGAAGAAGAGGTAGAGAAAAGAAGTCCACGAGAGCAGAAAAAAACAGGAGAAAGAGGGGTGAGAAGAAAGAAGAGAGGAGAGAGAGGGAAGAAATAAAAAAGCAAGCTTTTAAAGATGACTGAAAGAACACGACAGGAAAGGAAACTGGAGGACAGCCAGGGGGCAAGTCTAGTCTGGGCACTCAGGGTTAAGCAGGGTCCCTCCACACCACATCACATCCCACTCTACATCACGAAATATACAGAGCTCTGCAACCTTGCATTACAGCAAAACGTTTTATACCTTTGAAAATATTAAATGTATGACACACTATCTAATTATATTATCTAATTATAATTATATCCATGCCCACTGGCCTTTAACGCTGAATAGCATTGTGGGGAAACGAGGGGGATTATGAAAGTTCTGAGACCAGGCGTGGCATGAAGGTCATTGCTTGGCTGTTGCCGTGACTACTATCGTCGCGGCCAGTGGCAGCTTTTGGCAGGAGTGTGGGGAATGTTCCTGCGCCCACATCACATGGCCATGCAGGTGCCAGGTGTCCCGCCAGTGCCCTCTGCTGCCCTCCAGAACACACACACACACACACACACACACACACACACACACACCTTACCCCCTGGCTGCCCCCTTTGTATTGTTATGACTACTGGTGATGGCTTCCAATCCAGTAGAGACCCGCTGTGAGTATGTGAGTCAGTGTGTGCTTATCAATGTATGTGTGTTTGTGTAAGGATGCAAGGAGAAAGGCACTGAGTGACTAAGATATAGGGTTTATGCATAAATCTAAAGCGACTGTTGTCTGAGGACTGTTTGCGTGTGTGTTTGTGATAGAGAGAACGAGAGAGTGACAGAGAGAGAGAGAGAGACTGACACACAGACAGACACAGAGACAGAGAGAGAGAGAGAGAGAGAGAGAGAGAGAGAGAGAGAGAGAGAGAGAGAGAGAGAGAGAGAGAGAGAGAGAGAGAGAGAGAGAGAGAGAGAGAGAGAGAGAGAGAGAGAGAGAGAGAGAGAGAGAGAGCATATGAGACTCTGACTGACTACATCAGTCATGACGCACTGGGTGTGATTGAGAGACCAATAAACAAAGAAATAAAGACAAAGATATATGAAACAGAAAGAAGAAAACATAATGATATGGAGGGAAAAAACGACTGCACACTGTGGCCAAACCACCATTCAGACTGTGGAAGGCCAGAATACCACAGCTCTCACAGGTCAGATAGCCATGCATATTATTATAGCATTTAAGTTTTCATCAACCACAAAAAAATAAAATGACCACTCTTTCAGTCTCAAATGGTTGGAAGTGACCAACTTCAAATATCTGCAATTCATTATTTAATGGCTGATGCAGATAGAGATGTAAAAGGTTCACCAAAGGAGGTTTAAAATCCACCACCATTCACAGATTAAGCTCAATGGTATCTCAATTTGGTGATGTACTGGATACAGCTAGACCAACTAAGTGGATAGACAGGCCCACACATGTATAGTGATGATTGTAGGACACTTGTACATCATGCAGGAGCCTGATAAAAGAGGAAAGCTGAGGAGATACCTGAACATGTCTGTCAATTCTCCTTTAAGCAAGGCCACCACCACTGGGAATCCCACGCAGGCTGGCACCAGGTACAAGAGGGCAGGCTGGAGGAACACACACACGAAAATAAGCTTTAACAAATAACCAATGGCATATGAACAGATTGACCTCTGAATTCCATCCTTACTCTTTAGAGTCAGTTATCAGAACTGGATGAGTGATAATGCACAATGGGAACTGATCTACCTAGGCATTCAGAATCAGTTTACTGTCAACTAAATGGCAGTATAGCCAAGTCCTGAATACTATAACTTAAGGTCCAAAAACTAAAACATTTCACAAAGCATGAGATACACAGGGTATCAGCTAAATATGTCCAACATGCAATATTCAATAATAAGCAAAAGTGTTTGGAATTGGACTTTCTAGCTTTCTCTTGTTTTTCTTCCTCTTACCTGGGCATGTTTATAAGTATGCATGACAAAAATGGTGAGGCCCAGACCAAAGATGTAAGCCAGGAAACTAGTATAGAAGTAGGTCCTGGAGTTCTTCTTTAAACTATGGGAGACACACACATAGTTCAGATACAGTACATCTATGAGACCCAATAAGTATTGTGACAGCTTTTGGGACCATCAGCAGACACCACCCACCCACACACCCACACCCACGGACATTAGTCTTACCTAACATCAAAACGAAGCAGCAATGCAATAAAGATGCCTGGGAATTAAGGAAAAAGTAGACAGAACAGTGTTACTCAGGATGCCAGGCTACAACTAGATACAGAAAGAATGAGTTACCAGAACAGCTCACAGTAGCACAAGAGAGATGTTACAGCACCCTCTAGTGGTTAGAACCACAGCCAAATGTGGCCAAAGGCAGGTGAACAGCTTATTTCGTCATGTTTGGTTTAAAAACCTAATTAAACAAGTCTAGCTGCCTATTTGTTTTACACAACAATAAAAGACAAGTTTCCACAAACTTCAAACTGATAGTGCCAGGACATTACTGAAAGGGATCTGGTGATGTATGACGTGTGTTGTAAACTCACCTGGGATGACGATATCGCCCAGGCCGAGCATGGCAAAGTTACTGGCGTCCAGTCCTCTCTCCAGGAGGTCCTGAGGGAAGACCACTGACACAGGACACAAAGGAACAGATAAGATCAGCCGTTTCATTAAATCTTGCTGCTCCCAAAACCCCTAAAGGATTACTCAGACATGAGTCATCTGTGACTGGATTTAAATCGCAGTTTATAACACATTTGTTAAGCTTTCAGCAGCTGTTGAAATGTGGATGGAGGACGGTACAATACAGTGGAAATGTATGCCTGTGTGTGTGTGTGTGTGTGGAAAATGAAAGATGGATTTGTTTTTCTGTATTTTATTGTGAAGCACTTTGTCTTTAAAGCAACACAGCCGTTCATCAACTTGTAACAGGGTGAACGGCAATTCTGCATTTGCTTCGCGGCCCTCTATCGGCTATAACCGCACTATGTAAGTTTGCCAGATTGGGTAGCGGATCTGTAGTTCAATGGAATGAGACATAAGAAACTACAAATTTGACTTGCATCTGATGTCGCAATACATCGTAGGCTAATTTTTTTAATAAATCGTGCAACATATTCTACCTTGTCTGTGGACATCGTTATTTGCAAAGCCGGTGCTGGATAAACAAATAGCATGCGTGCGACAGAGGGAAAGTTCTTTGGTGTTGCTTTAAATTTACTATATAAACTTACAATAGTTTTCTATACCGCACACCACCAGATATTATATAAAAGGTATCTTTGACTACTGTGTATATTCATGCATTATATATCTCTAGACGGCTAATCTATCAGGTATATAATCTTATGATCTTGGTAGAGGTGCCATGTTTGTGTTACAGAGGGTTTCAAGGGTTATGACAGTAGCCACACTGATAAAGCTCTTGCTTCATTAAAACAACTACTAGTGACAAGAAGCCCATAAGTATTATATGTCTTGAATCAATATTTGTCATTACTGATAACAGCTGATTAGAAACAAATAAGCAGAATAAAACTCACACTTGATGGGTGCCTCAAAGGACTTGGCCACTGTAACCATGACATTTGTGCCAAAAACCTGTATGGACAGAAACACACAAGAGAAAACGAAAGCTCATGTTTACTCAGAATCAACAGCTGCAGGGCAGCGAGTCAGCACACACTGGGTGACCTGCGAGGTACGGACAGACACGCAGCATCTATCAGAGGACAACTGAGGTGGAAATTCCAGGTTGAGAGAGGAGGAAGGAAACCGCCGCAGGGTTTTGCGGCCAGCCGTTTGCATTATCTTAACTGTCAGACCGCACGTTTGCCAGGTTTGTGCAAGCGGTGAGTGAGATTAGCTGGAAGAGGGTATGTGGCAAAAGCAGTGTCATGATGAAACATTTAACTGTACTTTGAACCTGACTGTTCTCTGTCACACTCACTTTGCCAGTTCTCACTCTCTTCCTCTCACACACATGCACAAACACACTTTTTCCCTGTTATACGTATGCAAATACGGTCACAAACATGCATATACAAATACAAAACCCACTCACCCAAAAGACGTCATAGACAAACAGGCCTCCCAAAAGGATGCAGCCTGTGCTGACATTATTCAGGTGAAGCAGCTCAACACCATTCAGAGCAAAGGCCAGTCCAAACAGGTTATTGGCCACCCAGTGCTGTGGAGTACATACACGCGCACACACACACACAGATTTAATGCCAGAGTTGTAAAATCAATGCAACTTGTAAAACTACAATGTCTGGAAAGCATTTAAGAACTATCTAATTGAATGTTGGAAATGTACTGTAGGTAATACGCATTACCACTGATGTCTGGTCATTAAAAACCTTTTTATCCATCTTTGAACAATTTGACAACATTGCTAAAAGTTGAGTTCAAGTTCTTTCAGTCATTTAGAAAAGTAATTTTTTCTATAGTGTGTTAATGCAACACTCAACCCCAGCCACATAAAGATGATCTAAAATGACATTAAAAAGTCAATCTTAAAATCTACCGCAACATGAAAAACAACACAAAAATGTGCTTCAGAAAGATCAAAAATTGTCAGGGAGGAGATATGTTTAAAGGCTATGTTACCTTTTTGAGGACGTACCAGACCCCAACAACGGCGCTGATAGCCAGACAGAAGAGATCCCTGGTGTCAAACTCATAGTTGACAATCTCTGTGTGGACAGAGAAACAATGACAAGTCAGGGTTTGCTTTTCAAGCACTGTTTACTTGTTAACAATACTAATTTTGCTAGAAGATTTGCTAAATGGCACTATGGCTAACAGCAATCAGACCTCTCTCTGAGGTATGAAAAAAACAGAAAGTCAAGAAAATGGACATTGAACTTATGTGACAAAAGGCACAGGAATTAGCAACAATTACGTCAAACAAAAATACATCACATATGAGGATACCCACCAAGTGTGATTTTATGGAGATGATGAGAGAAAAGGAAAGATATTAAGTACATTGTGTCAGAGAGAAAGGCTAGAAACAGAAAGAAGGGATAGGGAGAGACAAAAAAGAGAGAGGGAAAAAAAGAGAGATGAGAGAGAGAGAGAGAGAGAGAGAGAGAGAGAGAGATGTGCTCACCCTCTTTGCTCTCCCCCGTGCCCTGGGTGAAGAGGAGCTGATATTGCTTATTGGGCACGCTAGCTGGGACCACTCTGTTCATGAAAGGACTGACAAGAGAAGGAAAATAATGACTTATGAGAGCCAGGAAAACACAAAAACACAAGACAAAAAAAAAAAACAGCGCCACTAGGCGAAGGACGACTTCCACACATTACAATACAATTAGCCTGTCACGCTACGAGCCTCTTTTGGTGCAAAAGGAAAACCATCCTGAAGCCGGTCTTACCTCATGGTGTGAGACAGAGCCAGGATCCCCAGCACAAAGAAGTACATTGATAGCAGCAAGTTAATATACTCTTGTGAGAAAATCTAAAACAAAAAACAGAGAGAGAGAGAGAGAGAGAGAGAGAGAGAGAGAATGTTCTTAGAAACAAACATGCTGCATACGGCCTTGGATGACATGTTGTTTATATCTGGTGCTGATTAATCATATCTGATATTTTTTTGGCCAAACTCAGCAAATATGGATCAGTTGGTTCAAGGTCAAATATGTGTATAAAATATTACATTACAAGACAGACAATAAGAAGGAACAATGTTTTTAAAACACCATCAAAACCAGGATACATTCACCCTCCAGGATTCCTGTAATTACCTCTCTAATTACCTCTTATTCAGAAAACACCCTACATTATGAAATAACAAGATTGGCCTTGAAGACAACAAATGTAATATGAGGGCCTCGTGGTATTTTCCTCTTTCAGGTATCACAACCATATGATTGGTCATCAGTGTGAGCGGAGACAGCTGTGCAGAGCACAACACGTGTCACTTTCACATCACAGCACAAGATGGAGAGCAGGAAGTGGAAGTGGAAGAATGATGCGTGCCGGGTTTTTTTCTATTCTTAAAACAGGAAGTGATTGGTCTACGTGTCTCTTCTCTGTCCACGTAGCTCTTTTTGATAACGACATGGCTTTAAGGGGATAATCATCTTTACACATAGATAGATACTTTATTGATCCCCAGGGGAAATCAGGACACACAAGTAGGCACATCATTGTTACACAAACCCACATAACAGATAAGAGACAGGGTTAAAGCTGGATCTTTACATAACTTTGTTTGGCACTGTGATGGCGGTGGGGACTAAACTTATTTTGAAGAGGGCTTTTGTCCAGTTCAGTGCTAGGTATCTGTGCCCGGATGGAAGCCGTTTGAAAAATTGATTCAGGGGGGTATCTGTGTCGGATGCTATTGGACTTCTTATGCGTGTGATGGCTATGTAATTTGTCTTGAGTGGGGAGACTGATTATCTTGGCAGCAGTGTATGTGATTCTAATGACTTTGTTTTTGCAGGTGACTGTTAACATTGTGAAGAATGTAGGGGGAGCAGTACAGCAGGGTATAATCTGCCCCAAGTATTCAAAACTGCTGATCTGTTCAACTGGTTGATCGTGGATGTAAGTATGGTGTAGTCCAGGGGGTTATTTTAATGTGTGAATGACCAGCTCTTCAGTTTTGTCTACATGTAGTTTGAGGTAATTATCCTGACACCGCTGTAAAAACCGTGAGATTGAGTCTTGAGAAGTTGTGATGGAGTTGTTGTCATTGAGTAGTCCTACAATGGCAGTGACAACTGCATATTTGTAGTAAGTGGAGATGGGTAATGGACTATTGCAATTGCTGGTGTAGTGTTTGCCTCACCTTGAAGAAGAGATACAAGCCAAAGAGGGTGCAGCTGGCTATGATGGGAAAGCGTGCGGCATCTCTGCTTGTGATGGTCTCAGGCATGTCTGAGGAGTTCTACGGGGAAAGAGAGGCAAGAGAAAAAAATGCAGTGGTTACAGGTTACCTACAGCTAATATGGTGCATATAAATGCAAATGAACGAAAACCTTTGAGTGGGAAAGACTGAACACAAAAACCAGCCCTGTTTCAGAGAAGAGTGAACACGATTGCTTTGCCGTTAAGGCTAGTGTACACCAGTTTGTTTCAGAAGCTTTTTGGTTATTAATAGATGAGAGTATTTCAAGCTGGGCATGATTGAGTGGCAGAGAGTAATGACCTAAAGTGACCTAAGGAATTATGGGTAAAATTAGCGAGCCCCACAAAGGAATTAAGTCAATCTAAAAATGGGTCAGCGCTTGTAGCCTACTATAGACAAATAGAGATTCTGGTCACATATTGACAGCTTTTTATTTAGTCCTATAAAATGTCTTTCTCCGTAAGACAGACTTAATTTGTGCTGAAGGACTGCCATTAAAAAGGTCTTTTATATCACACCAAGTGTAACTCACTTATCGTGTGTAAAACAATGTCGAGATGTCAAAATGTTGACTAGTATTTTTTATTCTATATTGCAGCGTGACGGCATGTATCGAAGGACAACATAGACCTGAATTGACTCTCCCAAGTGTCATCTCCTTTATTCACCTGTCGCAAAACGTATTATTTAAGCCTCGCGCTTAAATGACATGACCACGGGTAATGAGTGAAACTGAGACAGCATGAATAAGAAATGTGAACGCTGTGCTATCGATTTAAAATACTCACTCGGTACTCGTAACCATTTTCGCCGGCAACCTACGGATAAAATAAGTGTACATAAACAATTTTAGAGAAACCCTGCAGAAGGTACAATACAGGTACAATACTCGAGGTGAAACAAGCCACGCTCAGGCATGAGGAATACAGGATGCAGAGGCTCGCGGATGCGGTGAGTGAACTCAGAAGCTGGTATTACCGTTAGTAGGCCTATACCACATTCATTGAATGGCCAACACTGTTATTACAACGTCAAGCTATTATCAACATTCACAAAGAATGTGTTGAGCCCTCTTAACCATGCATCACCAAGCGAGCACACAAATCTCATCTAGTTACTTTTATGAGGCGAGAGCTGATGTTGACACACAGGAGTCAGCCATTCTCACAACGGTAATGTTGCAAATCATCCATTTCACCCTTATCGATACCACGCTAAAGTTGGCACCACATACGAGCAATAGGGAATACGTTTGTTTTACAACATTTAATGCCTAATTTAATTTAATTTAATGCCTCGTGCGTTTTGTCATGTCAGATTAGGCCCAACTTTATTGCTAAGTTAGCAAGAGCTAACGTTACTATTTAACTCAACACCTGCAACGATCCGTGAAATCGCTTCATATCAGCTGGCAAGGCATCCAGCTGTTGGGCGGACGAGCACATTCTGCTACCGTTCGATAGCAAGCTAGTTCTAGCATCATTAGAACTAGACATGTTAAGCTAACGTTAACATTTTGCTACCTAGCAGCGCAGCGGCAGTGAGTGGGTTAATGAATCGCTAACGTTAGCTACACAGCTGTCATACCAAATCTATCAATTACGTTTAAAATGTTACTTCACGGTGGCTTTATGTCACGTTAAAAACGCTAAGGAGGTAAACCCTCAGGTAAATTAACACAACATAACAAGCATTATTCCACAACTCATAAATCAGTTACCGCAAAGTTAGCTAGCTTGCTACTTGAATTGTGTCAAACAGTTCATTTCCAACTAAATTTACCTTGCTCTTTGAGCAGGTGACAGAGCGCAGCGCACCAAAGAAGATTGGCAGCAGGGCCATGAATACAAGGCTGCCATATGCCAACGCTGTGCCTTCGGGTGTTGCAACGAACTTGGCCACTGTAGCATTGACGGCATCGGTTCCATTTGTGTCGGTAGCATTCAAGCTGTCCAGAGCCGGTGAAGTTTCAGTCGGGGCTGCCGATCCTTGGTCGACATCTGCCATTTTTGCTGTAATGTCAAGCGTCGGAAAACTATGAAAGCTGGTGTGCTCACCCGAGCAATGCGAGGGTAGTCGATGAGTTCGCAAACACTACCTGTTTGACATCAATATTGGTTCTTTTTTCTCATAAGGCCACGTTTCCTAACTCTCTCCGGGAACTGTCATCTTCTTCGCTACCTAACCTACAAAAAAAAGGTCTCCCCAGCGCCATCTATCGTTCTGGGGTGAATCAAGTAGAGCAACAAAAGATTTGAAAACAAAAGCACTCCTAAGATTTAGGTTTTAGGTGGGTCGCGGAGCTTCTGGTTAAAAATAAATTAAAACTCTCACATTTAAATGCTACCTTATCGGATCTAATATTGGACCTTTATTTTGATGAACTTTATTTCATAGCCTATATCAGTCATTGCCATGGACTCAGACAGGTAGCCTACATACAGGTGCTGGTCATAAATAGAATATCATCAAAAAGTTGATTTATGTCAGTAATTCCATTCAAAAAGTGAAACTTTATATTCATTCATTACACACAGACTGATATATTTCAAGTGTTTATTTCTTTTAATTTTGACGATTATAACTAATGAAAATCCCAAATTCAGTATCTCAGAAAATTAGAATATTATTAGAAATGTTGGCCAACTGAAAAGTATGAACATGAAAAGTATGAGCATGTACAGCGCTCAATACTTAGTTGGGGCTCCTTTTGCCTGAATTACTGCAGCAATGCGGTGAGGCATGGAGTCGATCAGTCTGTGGCACTGCTCGGGTGTTAGGAGAGCCCAGGTTGCTCTGATAGTGGCCTTCAGCTCTTCTGCATTGTTGGGTCTGGCACCGCATCTTCCTCTTCACAATACCCCATAGATGTTCTATGGGGTTAAGGTCAGGCGAGTTTGCTGGCCAATTAAGAACAGGGATACCATGGAACCGGTGTGCAGGTGCCAAGTCCTGTTGGAAAATTAAATCTGCATCTCCATAAAGTTGGACAGCAGCAGGATGCGCTCTAAAACTTCCTGGTAGATGGCTGCGTTGACTCTGGACCTCAGAAAACACAATAGACCAACACCAGCAGATGACATGGCACCCCAAACCATCACTGACTGTGGAAACTTTACACTGGACTTCAAGCAATGTGAATTCTGTGCCTCTCCGCTCTTCTTCCAGAAGAGAGACCTTGATTTCCAAAGGAAAAGCAAAATCTACTTTCATCAGAGAACATAACTTTGGACCACTCAGCAGCAGTCCAGTCCTTTTTGTCTTTAGCCTAGGTGAGACGCTTCTGATGCTGTCTCTTGTTCAAGAGTGGCTTGACACAAGGAATGTGACCGCTGAAACCCGAGTCTTGCATACGTCATCTTCAGTCCACTCTTTGTGAATCTCCCCCACATTTTTGAATGGGTTTTGTTTCACAATCCTCTCCAGGGTGCGGTTATCCCTATTGCTTGTACACTTTTTTTCTACCACATCTTCGCCTCTCTATTGTGCTTGAACACAGAGCTCTGTGAATAGCCAGCCTCTTTAGCGATGCACTTTTGTGTCTTGCCCCTTCTTGTGCAAGGTGTCAATGGTAGTCTTTTGGACAACTGTCAAATCAGCAGTCTTCCAATGATTGTGTAGCCTACAGAACTAGACTGAGAGACCATTTAAAGGCCTTTGCAGGTGTTTTGAGTTAATTAGCTGATTAGAGTGTGGCACCAGGTGTCTTCAATATTGAACCTTTTCACAATATTCAAATTTTCTGAGATACTGAATTTGGGGTTTTCATTAGTTGTCAGTTATAATCATCAAAATTAAAAGAAATAAACACTTGAAATATATCAGTCTGTGTGGAATGAATGTATACATTATACATACATATATAAGTTTCACTTTTTGAATGGAATTACTGAAATAAATAAACTTTTTCATGATATTCTAATTATATGACCAGCCCCTGTATATATTACATATACATCCGCATGTTCCAAACAAGTAGCCCTACAGGCACTTTGTGTGTCTTATAGCTCACCATATGCGTTGGCTTGAACTAAAAAATATGGGTCGCAACTTTATGAACAAGGGAAATTGTGGGTCCCAAAGCCAGACCAGTTAAGAACCACTGATGTACAACATCATGTCAGAGAAATGTTACTAATTAACCCTACTCTCTAAGTACGACATTAGAGTAGGTCTACTCAAACACTAATGGATGTACTCATTCAAACAATGTTAATATAAATGTCTATTCCAGATGACACAGATCATAAATGTAAATTTCTCAAATTCTTTGACTAAATTTTAAATCTTCTGACTAAATAATTGGTGGTTAGTTATCACAGTCAGTTTCAGTTTGACATCCATAACTAATATTTTACAAAATAGCAGTAGGCTATTTAATTTTGCATATAAGAAATTAAAACCATTTTATTATGAACAATACATAATACATGTACACTCTCTCTGTCATTCAGACACAGACATTCACACACACACACACACACACACACACACACACACACACACACACACTTGTGATAACAGTTCCATTGAGAATTTGGCAAAATATCTTTGTTTGCAGTAAACCCTGTTAAAAAAGCCAACAAGCCCAGTTAAAAGAGTAATTACAATAGAAAACATCTTTCATCCACCAACATGTCCTTAAAGTGAAAACAATAAGAAACAATCGATTACCCATCTAACAATACAGATGTTCAAAATGGTTTGAGAAAATAAGTGGCACAAACTTTTCAGCCCTCATGAGTGCCAACTAAATATATGGCCTTTGCATGTCTCGGTTTACTACCGTCTGTTACTGACTGAGGCCATTGCTGGTTTTACATATTCACACTTTACATTAATAATGTTGTGGAATCAGGCAGAATAAATAGCACCATGAGAGGGAGAATGAGAAGAACTGGCTGCATTAAGGCCTGCAGTTGCCCCGCTGACTTCACTTCCTTTAGTTTCACTTCAATTGGGTAGTGGTCACTAATCTTGAGTACCTGTGGAGGAAGAGGGTACTGTATGTCATACCAAAACCAAATGTGATTGTTTAATAAAAGGTTTGCTCAAATGAAGAAAAAAACGTGCTGTAAATGTGAATCACAGATACTTCCTTTGCAAGCCTGACTTTTGACTATTGGCTGAATTATCACCTGACACTAAAACGTTGGCATCAAAACCAGTATCTAATCCATGATGTCCAGTTAAGACCGTCTATGCTAGAGATGTAATGTTTGGTGGAAACGTCCCAAATATCCACAGCCCCAATGAAAAAATAATCAATCAAACACAGTCTGCAGACTATAATGCTGTGGAAATAGAAAGGTGCAGGTTCAGAAGAGCATGATTCTCTCAAAATGAGACGGAAAAAGAAAACATCCTTACGTAATCAGTTGAGATTTTGAATTTCTTTTTGAAGTTGAACACTCGCGCAGATTGGGGCTCGATAGCTTTCAGGAATTTCTCTCCGTGCACCACAAAGCTGTATGAAAAAGATTACATCTATTAAAAGCACTCCCTGTTTAATTGACAATTTAGTCATCACTCATGCCACTGTCAGTCACACTGTTAACCTGAAGCACAATCCAAACATGAATACGCTATGAGAGATGTCCAACCCTGGAATTCCTCCACCATACTTTACTATTAACTTGGTTGAAGCATCTGACCAAAGTTATCATTACTGAAAAAGGAATTTTGCATCGACCATCAGCTGATGATTTTTCAGTCATGATATCAAGTAAAAACAGGTCAATAGGCCTGAGGCCAAAAACATGTAATGTTTTTTTCACTTTCTTAAGCATAAATCTTTCTATGTCTTCATAAATCTTTCATAAAGACTTCAACACACTGATAAGCTTGACAATAAGAAATTTCATCAATCACTTCCCCATCTTTCCATAATCCAATGTCATGCCCCCTTACCGATCATAGGCACAGTCAGTCATGTCCGTCACAGTGGTGTCTGCATTATCCCTTATCAACCAGAAGAGGTCACGGTTTGAGAATAGTCGGTTGTTTATTCTGTTCTTCCTTGTCACATATCCACAGTCAGCATGGAAGTCACCCAGTAACATTATATTCTGTTCATGAGAGAAAGAGAGTTTTCTTTTGATAGATTGTTAATAGGTATTAATAGAAAACATCAAAAGCACAGAAGGTTGAACACCAGAACGGTATGTCCAGTGGTAAATCTGCCTAGCCTCATTCCCTCTGCCCCACACATAACCCCTTACCTCCACATTCCATTTTGTCTTTATCTCTGTGAGGACGTCAAAGAGTGAATCTAGCTCTTTTAGTGCATTTTGGGGTTCGACGCGGAGTGGAATCAACACAAATTCACCAATCTCTAAACAGAGGAAAAGTATAACATGTCAGTTGCATCATATACACGTAATAAGACCTGAGATTGTTCATATTCTGTACAGAATGTTTTCCTTAGCTTTAAAATTTAATTCAAAGTAAGTATCCCATCTGCTAACATGTACCCATTGTTGTAATAGTGATCAGTAGAAGACATGAGCAATATTGCCATAATTAGAGGGCTGATGTCAAAACACTGATGTCAAGACTGATGTCAAGACTGTTAACTGCACTGAGTTACAAATTCTGAATCTGCCTTTAAATTATTCTACCTTATGTGTTTTATTTTCTTTTTAATTATTCTTTATTTTTAAATGATTTTACCTTGTATGTTTTATGTTTTCTTTTTTATTATTTTACCTTTTAAACTATTCTTTGACTATTGTCCTTTTGCTTTTATTTGCTATTACTGTTTGTTTTTGTTTATGTAAAGCACATTGAATGACCTAGCTGTGTATGAAATGTGCAATATAAATAGACTTGACTTGCCTAACTTCAATGATCCGCAAAGTGCAAAGTCCTAACTAAAGCTAATTTATTAACCAGGCTAAATCAATTTGTTCATTTAACATGATGGACAAGACCCTAACAGCACACATTGACAAGTCTGCCCACTGTCACATGTTAGCTTAGCTATATCAGAGACTTTCTAATGAGGAGACACAGCACTCAAAAAATCCTCCATAGATATGCATGGGGTTAGTTTGTAACGTCAATATGGCCGTTGTCTACACATATCCCAACCCCTTCCTCGGCAAAACGTCAACATGTCAATACATTGAGCCAATCATGTGGTGTGATGAGAATACATTGAGCCAATCATATGTTGTGAAGACATCGTGCCAATCATGTGTTGTGAACTCACCGCTGGAGCAAGATCGTGATCGTGAAGCCTTGCGCACGCGCATTTCTGCCGAATAGGATGCCCTATGAGTGCCCTATATGCACTGAACTGTGCGTGTTGACAGACTGTATTTTTCCTGCCATTTAAATTAGGGTGCATAAAGTCACATGAAACAGTAGAAAGCCACTAACTTGTCTTTGGTGCTTTAAAATGTACTATGAAAGGTTCTCGACTGAAGACGTTTTCCTTCTTTGATTTGGGATACTGATACGTCTCCACCAGTGCAGCGGTTTCGTTTCTGTAATAAGAAAACATTCCAAACCCCCAAAAAAAAAAAAAAAGTCAACTGTGAACATCACTTTCACACACAGAAATGTCCATGCAGGCTGGATATTGGGTATTACAGTTAGGGAGTGTCACATGCCATATCTGACAGTATGTCTGTGAAAATCTTTTTGGATTAAATTTGGATTGCATTTTACCTGTATAGAAATACATACTGCTCCTCTTCTCCACTCGGACCCAGGTTTTCACTGGTCACATAATTATAACTAAAGTCATCATAGCTGTGGTAAGGTATGTAAAAAAAAAAAAGGTATCAGGGAAATGGAAAAAATTAAATGAATAGTTATTTTGCTTGGTAATGACTATACAAGTTATTAAGGATCATACAAAACTACATTAAACACCAATACAACATTTGGGCCAATACATTCAGTGAGAGAAAGGAGTTACTGCAGTTTGCACCTATTGTACCTATCGAGGGAGGAAATCAGTCTATCCATAGCCTCCCCATCTGGGTCCTTCACCTCTTGTAGAAGGCACACATCACAGTTCGACAAAATCTGAACATTAGCAAAGAGAGAGATGTAATTGTACAAGTAATTTCAACCTAACCTTCTGACTTGTTATAACACACTGCAGTTAATGAACTACAGTGCAACTCAAGTATGTCAGAGTGTAGTAATTTCAAACCAACACAGCCACAAGGTCTACACCAGTGTTTTTCAACCACTGCGCCGGGGCACACTAGGGTGCCGTGAGAGATCATCAGGTGTGCCGCAGAAATCTACACAAATGTCACTCACTGGTCCAGAAAAGCAACTGTTGCATCAAAAAATGTATAACCACATGCTCTCATTGATTGTATGATTGCACTATTTGTGGTATGCAGGCGTTGTACAACGGGGGCCCCATATCCAGTATTCACAGAATCATCACATATCCAGTTCATAACAACAATTAAATTAGATATAGTCACCTACGCCAGTATTATTTGAAATTTTAGGCTATGGTATGTTTATTTTTTCTTCACACAGGATGTTAGTGTGCCGTGGGACATTTTAAGTGTCAAAAGTGTGCCGTGGCACAAAAAAGGTTGAAAAACACTGGTCTACACCTCAGGTTAACATTCATTTGTACAGTTCAACTCTTCTCCTGAGTCTCTTCTTTGTCAGCATAGAGAAACAATGACTGAATATGTCTATTAAGATGTGTCTACTAACAGACCTGTGAGAAATAACTGCTCACCTTTGTCAGAAGATGCAGGACTGTTGTGTCCGATACTTTGGAGATATTTAAATTTTGCACATTGTATGAACATATTTTATATCCAGAGCTCCTGGTCAAGAAAACAAAGCAAGCTAGACAGAGAAGTAAAAGATGCCTCTGTTCTCGTCCCATTTTACCTGTTTAGGAATAAGAATTAGGTTTTAGTCATTCAAGGTGCCATTCTTTTCTCATTATATACCACTTGCACATTTAATGTGTGTGGCAGTGTTACTAGGACACTTTATTACCTGTATTTGTTTCTAAGAATCTACTGTAGATGTATCTCATACTCTTGTCATTGAGTCAACAAGTCACCGAGTCAGTTTGAATGCAATAAAACAACAAAGGCAGCACCATTGATAGTCATTTTACTCTATAATGAAGACCAGTATAAAAGATATCAAGGGTCAGTTTTGTATATTCTGTAGGCTACATTTTTTACCTTTTTTTTTACTAACAAACATGCCAATATTTACATGTCCATATACTTCCACAGTCCTGAAATCCAAAGATTCAAGCAAGCCTGAAGATTATATTTGTCAAGTCAGAATTACATAATCTCATCCCTTTCGAATACATGTGTGAGACAAGCAGAAATCTCAGAATTATTATGCATTGCCTGGAACATTCAGGATAATGTTTGCATTACTCTAGCTTGACAAACTCACCAAACTGGTTTAACAGTCAAACTGGTGCAATATAATGCCATTTTCGGTGAGTCAACACTCCGCTGCCCAAGGTGAGCTTCAAATAACTGAAATCAATCTAAATCTAAAAAACAAACCTTCATT
Organism: Alosa alosa; assembly: GCF_017589495.1. NCBI lineage: Eukaryota > Metazoa > Chordata > Actinopteri > Clupeiformes > Clupeidae > Alosa > Alosa alosa. Next base: position 13,726,229 of record NC_063192.1, read on the forward strand.
CTACAGCATCACTTTTGTAAAACAATCAGTAAAACAGGAGCCGTCCTATCCTGTACCAGAAAACACTCTCCTTTCTGTCAAGTTTCTGTCAAGTGAGCTTGCCGACACACCCATGAATGCATACAGTACAAAAGACAAAAACAAAAAGGACAAACTCCAAAACATCCCAAACTTCCCACTGTAGCCAGCATGACGTTTCACAAACACATTCATTCAAACACATTCGTTAAATTGTTACCTGCGTTTTGAGGGGATATTTGGTTTCCGCTTTGTTGACTTCCTTTCCCACTTTTAGGTCCGACACAACTTACCTGTTCTTAGAGGTGGAGCCAATGCAAATCCCACCCTTTTTACCCCAGAAGTTTTCCATTGGCAGCATTCTAGCTTGTCTATTCTGGCCTGGGACACTTTTTTTTCCTCAACCCGTTGTTTCATCAACATTTTTAGAAACCCCTTTTTTCAGCCAAAGCAGCATACGCTACTATGGAAGCCCGTTTGCGCCACATAAAAAAAAAAAAAATGATCTATTATATCTCATTAAAGTGAGATACTATGTCATTATTGTGACATAGTATCTCATTATTGTGACATTTATCTCATTATTGTGAGATAGTATACTAGGTCACAATATTGACATACTATCTCATTATTGTGACATATTTCGTTATTGTGAGATAGTATCTCGTTATTGTGAGATACATTAAGAATTCACAATAACGAGTAAGTTATTTACTCAGAACCACTGTATTGTATGGAAGTATGGAAGCCCGTTTGCGCCACATAAAAAAAAATCAGATCTATTATATCTCATTATTGTGAGATATGTCATTATTCTGACATAGTATCTCATTATTGTGACATATCTCATTATTGTGAGATAGTATCTCGTTATTGTGAGATATATCTCATTATTGTGAGATATATCTCATTATTGTGAGATAGTATCTCGTTATTGTGACATATATCTCATTATTGTGAGATATGTCATTATTCTGACATAGTATCTCATTATTGTGACATATATCTCATTATTGTGAGATAGTATCTCGTTATTGTGAGATAGTATCTCGTTATTGTGAGATAGTATCTCGTTATTCTGAGATACCTATCTCGTTATTCTGACATATTTCGCTATGACTAAATAGGAAATGCTTTACCCCTTATATTTCCGTGGTATGGAAGCCCATCCATCAGCAACTCCAGACTTCGGGTCAACTGCATGGCTATAGATGGATGCACCAGAAGTGCTGGATGGTTGGCATAATTACGGACCGAGAAACTGTCCGTCTGTTGTTAAGACTAATGGATGGTGGTGGCATAGATTTGCTTGAGACGCCGTGTGTATGTCAGTCGTGGGCCGAATTATGTGTGGCAACTCCGAAGTCTGGAGTTGCTGATGGATGAACTCTGCAACTTCAGCAACATCAGTTTTATTGCGACGACGCCAGAGGTGCTTTCTTTGCAAGGTTCTCTGTAAAGTGCGGAGGCTTATTTCAATATTATGCTCTTCATGTAAAAGCGTTTGTATCTCAGTGTTTGTAAAACCACGTCGAAAATAGTTTTCAATGATCGAATCCATCTTGAATGACCACAGAAATATAAGGGGCAAAGCATTTCCTAGTTAGTCATAGCGAAATATGTCAGAATAACGAGATACTATCTCACAATAATGAGATACTATGTCAGAATTAGGGATCGACCGATATATCGGCCGGTCGATATATCGGGCCGATATTTGCGTTTTTTACGTGTATCGGCATCGGCCGATAAGCCGCTGCATTCGCCCGATAGTTTTTTCCCCCGCATTATTTACATACAGGCGTCCACAGGCAGCTCTGTGTTGCTGGAGACGCTGCAATTCACGTGCAGACTGCCCCTCCCCCACGAGCAGAGTGCTGAAAGCCTGCTCTTCAAGACAACAGTAAACTTTAAACTTTCAAAGCATCTTTTAACTGTTTGACTTAGCTGAAATATTGCCATACACTTTGAAGGTGGAAGCAAGTTTGTGGGTCCAAATGGAAAACACGAATGATAGATAGGTAGGCTACTTTTTTTAATGCTTAATGATCGTTTATAAAACTGCTTGCCATTGTATTTAGGGAGCTGCAAATAGCTAAGTTGTAGGCTATCCATATTCATGCGGTAGCTGTTACAAACACTGGTCATATGAAAGTACCCTAATGCCAACGTTGTTCCGTGGTATTTGTGGGAGTTTTATTCAGCGACCACCTGGCTGAGTGTTGGACGCGTGTGGTGTGTGTGTGTGTGTGTGTGTGTCTCCCTCCCTGAATGCCTGTTCTATAAAACATGCTTGCCATTATATTTAGGGAGCTGCAAATAGCTAAGTTGTAGGCTATCCGTATGCATGCGTTAGCGGTAGCGGTTACGAACACTGGTTAATCATATGATTAAGTAATACCGACGTTGTTCCGAGATATTTGTGGGAGTTTTATACAGCGACCACCTGGCTGAGTTTTGGGTTGGCGTGTGGTGTGTCGTCTCCCTCCCCTCTCGCCGGGGCGGAGTTGCCATCGCAGTGATATCAGAGCTTTAATAATGAGAGACGTGTTATATATTAATTCGTGTTAACGTTTATCATGTACCAGACATACCGTGTATGCCTTACTTGTTTAGAGCCGTTTGCTAACGTTATCATTATCAATCCAGTTCAATGGTGGTTCGTCAGCTACCAAACAGAAGTTTTGTGTGTCGTCTGGTCGGTCTCACTCAGTGGGACACACGCATCACAGCGATATGAGAGTGCTGCGCTACCTGAAGGAGAGATTTTAAAACTTTGAGAGATACGTTTTTATACCTTTTTACGTTGATGCCGTTTAGAACAGAAACATCTGACACCACGTTATTTTCCTCTGCTGATTTATGTTCTGTGGTTGACAAATCTGGCAGCTTTTTTTAGAAAAATATAGACATAGAAAAATTGAAACCATGCAGTCTAAAATGACAAATCAAGCACTTTATTTCAATAGCTACTTTTCAGGCTTATTGTTTTCTTAAATTATTTAAATGTGTTGACAAAGGACATTTTGTGATGACTTGAATTATGTCTTATAATATGTAAGCAAGCAATGCATCATCAAGGCTGTGTTGTAAGATGTTGATGAAAGCATTTTGCACAGTTAACCATATCCAGTGCACCCATCCATAAGTTCAATAAATGTTCCTTTTTTAAATTGAGACTTATAACATTTGTTATCATCATTTGTGTAATTGTGTCATTTTTATGATGTAAATTGAGGGAGCAAAATAAAAGCAGTATCGGCTCCAAATATCGGCTCAAGAAAATCGGCAGCCTGTATCGGTCATCGGCTAAGGCTGATGGAAAAAAATCGGTATCGGTGCTAAAAAATCCATGTCGGTCGATCCCTAGTCAGAATAACGAGATAGAATAGTATGTCACAATAACGAGATACTATCTCACAATAATGAGATATATCTCACAATAATGAGATATAATAAATCAGAATTTCTTTTATGTGGCGCAAACGGGCTTCCATACAAATGGGCTTCTATAGAAGTGCAATCCCAGACAAAGTTTAAGTCGTGTTAATTCCACTGTTCCCATCGATATTCAGGCTGTCTTCCTCAGTCATCTCCATGGTCAATCTGAAACAACACAAAATAAACATCAGCCATTTATTCCTTTTTGAAAATAGGCTAAGTCACAATTTCACTCGTTTTTTTATCATCAATGATCCTGTTAGCGTTATCACTGTTTTCCCAAAATAGTTATTGTGATGGCTGTTTTGCTCAAGCTAAGCTAGTATATTGCTAGAAAATAATATAACCTTACAGTAAAGTTAGGGTAGAATGGGGGAAAACGCCCCTATATTTCACAAACTAATCACTAAATGAAGTAAAATGTTGTTGTTATAATTTCTATGCACTATGTTGACAATGGTGATGTACAAGTACCCACCATAAAATGGATGCATGTTCTGTACTTCAAAACTAAAGAAAAATGGATTTTTAGGCAAGTGTTCTAATTTTCAGCAGTCACTAAAACAAAGTTGGCTATTGTCAATATATTGATGAAATATAGTAGCTTGCAATCATTTTATTGATTATATTTTATTGCTCCACAATATATTTTGTTTACTTTAGTTGTTTACATTTGGTTTTTCTATTAATGCATGAGGGGCATTGCTTTGACAGGGCGGGGGCGTTTTACCCCACCGCTGGGGCAAAACGCCCCTTTTGCACAATTTTTGTTGTTGTTAAAATACTAATTTACTGTTAACTCTGGACAATTTTCATATTTGGTTTATCACGGTCACTCAAAACTAGGATAGCAAATCTACACATATTTAGCTTTTTGTTACACAGTAATATCACATATTCCTTAAAGGGGGCGTTTTCCCCCACCCTACCTTATCAATCGCTCGGCTGCTTGTTGTCTCTGAATAAACCAACAGAGATAAAAAGCAGATAGCCTACCTTGAAAAGTTGGGCTGCGTCCTAGTCCAACCGCAGGCTGGCAAATCATGTCAAAAGATTGATAGTGAGCAAACCAAAAACGTTACTGCTTGGACTACTTCATGCGTGGCAAGAATATGGGGTTGTCTGTTACTGCACTGTTAGATCTGACACAAACAACAATTGACTACTTTTACCACTGCTAGGTAATAATAAAAAATAATGAAACGAGCATATGATCAATATTGAGCCAACTATATCTTCTTTTCCAGCCTTACTGTAGAAATGAAGTGGCCATGGGAACATAGTGCACCCCCATGGTTTCTAAATTTGTGCCATTCCAAAATACCTTTTTTTTTTCTCTTTAGCAGCCAGTTGACAATGAAGTAGGAAAAGGACAGTCAATTTAGCAGAATCAGCACCTTAATTAATGTCATTACCACCTGGGTCTGCTGTGAAAAAATGCTCCTTTGGCTCATATCCGTAATCCAGGTTTGGGACAAATCAGTGTTTTGTATTTTAAACGCATCTCCTGACTTCCAGTTGAGTTTATGGAAATCGGACCTGGGACAAATCTGTAAACCCGGTGATAAAACAGCATTGCTAGCAGAGCTGAAACCTCTATCAGGAGCAGATCTGGCCCACAGTCAGATACCGTATGTCCGCTACAGGCAGATCTAAAGGCTTTTATGCGGATCCGGCCCAAAGGAAATTGCTATCTGGGTTGGCCACCACATTCATCAAATGCCTTGATATGCTTTGTATGTCTAATGCATATAAAAAACACCATAATTCTAATCCCAAAACAGAGTTAAAGCATTAAAATCCCAAACATTTTAAAAAAGAGGAACACACCAAAGAACACACAGATTGGCAGCTGGTAATGTTTAAATAGAAATTTGTATTTACATCAATATTAACATCGAAGAACAAGAAATAAACGCAACAGTAATTTACATCCTCAAAGTAGAAATATGTTTTCCACATATTTTTTTCTGGTCTTTATCTTACTCTTCAAATCAATTAATGATCAACCATATCAATCCATTCTCGTTATTGATTTTTTTTTTTCCAAACAAGGACTGTAGGGGACAACAAATGTTCTTCTACTTTCTTGAATATACAGTATTCACTTTGAAATAAAAACATCAGACCATTTTGAATTCTAAGCAGTCATTTCAGTGAAATACCTCTGTAAAAATCAAACCAGTTTTGTTAAAATTACAATCCAGCTCAGCTTCTCCACAATAATTAGAACCCTTTTGACCAACGCATAACAGATAACCAATATTTAAATCGACAAACCTAAAAGAGAGCCAGGGGAAATCCACATCATAAAAGGCTTAATCTCCTCTGTTCAAGACAGGAGCACATTATTTAAGTGAAAAAAGAAAATCTTAGAAAAAAACAAGTCTTTATGGGCCTTTTTCACACCAGTCAATCTCAACATTTAGACAATGATTCCAAAAACTACTTATGCAGTTGAAAATACAACAGAAAATCTCTTTGGATTTTGCCTTTTGTCTGTGTTCGTAGGTTCCTCAAAAATATTTTCAAACAAGTATGAAGGCAAGAAATGAAATATAAATTCAGGGAAAAAAAGAGAGAAAATAGTCACCCTCAAATGTCCCAACAGACCTGGAGACCAAAAAAATGAAACCTATTCATTCAAGGCAATATGATTTTTTCATCCATTGCTTCCTATATCAGATCACATCAGACAAAATAAAAATCAAATAACAAAACTAATAAGTTACTGAGGATACAAGTTCGGAATGGTGTGATTCCTCAGACAGTCCTGGGATCTGAGGTCCTTCAAAATATTTATTTTGGATTTCCCTCCTCAAGCCCCACTACTATCCCCCAGCAGAAACATCTACTTGCTAGTCAACCTCCAGCCTAATGGCAAACTCAATGCTGGTACTCACTGTACTTAAGTACTCGTTGTGTCCTCCATCAATATAGATTTATATAGATTTTGTAAATATCATCATTCAATGTTTAAAAAGAGATTCTTTGATTCAGCGTTTACACTATACTGCCATTTGAAACTGCACTATTTTCAGAAACTGTTGTTGGATGATTAAAAAAAATGATTTATTGAAACATCAGAAATAAAAAGTGCCTTCCGAAGGGATACAAAGGTGGCTTTTTGAAGTTGTAGTTTACAGAGTTGAAGTTGAAAAAATGCCTTTCTGATTTTAAAACAGCCGTCCACTTTCTCCATGTTTTGACATATTGACAATGAAAGCTGTATTGACCTACAACACGGAATAAGAGACCAAAAAAATCATACTTTTAAATATCAAGACTTACAGTCTGTGCAAAAACAGTATGTGACCTACAAAAGCGGATATAGTACATTTTAAGACTATTTACAATTTGTATTCACAGACGAGAGGGAAAAACTCCAATCCTGACATCACATCTAATACTGCAGTACCTTTGAGTAGATGAAGCTCAACATAATGCTTTGTTGAAAACAAAAGCCAAGGGGGAAGATTATTGCTTACATCTGCATAACTAGACAAACTCTGTGCTTTCTGCATTTCCATCTTTTCCTGTCCCCTTCCCCCAAATCAAAACAGACATCCTCATTACCGAGAGGGAAAACTACACCCCTTTTTAAAAAAAAAAAAAAAAAACTCTGATTCATTCTCCAATAAGGCTAAAAATGACAGAGAAATATTGCAACAATCCTTTTTGCCATGAGCCAGCTTTTTTTCCCTGTAAAGTGCAATCAACGCCAAATTAATTTCTCTCTGTGTCTCTGTGTAGTGCCTTGACCCAGCACCAAAAAAACAGGGTGTGCCTTCACAAAACCCCGAGCTGGTCACACACACAGCAAAACATTTATACATTCTAAAATGAATGAGGAGGCTACTTTCTCCTCTGGGTCATTTCGTATATAGGGGCTGTTTCAGTTAAAACGTGTCCTGCTCATATTGTTTGGTCCAGCAGGAACGGCGGCTCTGTGACTCCTCCATACGCTAAGAAACATTGTCAAGAGACTGAAGACCCCACAACACTAGAGATAGCTTCTGAAGACTGATGGCAATACATCTGTATGTATGTGTTTTTATATACAGCTGCATTTCAGTCTCTGCTGTGTGAAAGTCACAGTGTCTAAGATTTACAAACAGGTGTGTGTGTGTGTGTGTGTGTGTGTGTGTGTGTGTGTGTGTGTGTGTGTTATCTGGCCATATGTTTCCAGATGAGGGACCCGGTAGATAGTCATGTCGGCCTGCAAGCACCAGAGTCTCTCATATATTGGGGTTCACAGTGTCTCCATTCCTGCACAGCACGTGTGAATGTCTCAGCAATATTTCTGTGGAAGGAACAGCAGAAGCACAGAGAAACAGTGAGTGTGTGAGAGTAACTCTGAAAAGCTTAAACCCCATAACTGATTCATTAACTGAAACATTCCTCACTTTGTCCAACGTGTTCAGTTTATTGCACACTATATATGCTAGACGGGACACTCCATTTACAGTTTTTTATCGGATCCACTCCAAGTGTAGTTCCTATTTCTATATATTCAACAGTGTGACAAATCTGCACAACTGAACTGGCAATAGCAACTGATACTGTAGCTACACTGCCAATGCTAAATGGTAAATGGACTGCATTTATATAGCGCTTTATTCGGCTCCTGCGAGCATCCAATGCGCTTTACATGGTCATGCCTCACATTCACCCATTCACATACTAATGGCGGAGGCTGCCATGCAAGATGCCAACCTGCTCATCAGGAGCACTGGGGTTAAGTGTGTTGCTCAAGGACACTTGGACAGGGTCAGGAGGAGTTGGACTCCAACCAGCAACCTTCCAGTTGCTGGACGACTCCTCTACCTCCTGAGCCACAGCCACTGCTACACACACCATCACCACTACCACCACTGATGGCACCACCAGCACCACACACATCCTCACCTGATCTGGGCCCATGGGCATCCGGCTCATCATCATTGGGTTCATGTTCATCTGGCCAGGCATCTGGCCCATGTGCCCTCCGCCGCCATTAGCGCCCATGCCCCCGTTCATCATCATGCCGCCGTACTGCCCCCCGCTGCCCTGCTGCCCAAACTGCTGCTGTCCGTACGACCTGGAGAGGAAGAGAGGAGGCAGAGGCCAGAGTCAGGCTGGTATGACCACTACACACAGCCATTCAAATTCATGCTCTAACTACATAAAGCATTATATTGTGGGAAACAAAACCACCTGCATGATTGCCTCTCAACATGTATCCGGACATCCCTTAACCTTTAGGGAGGACCCCAATTTAACGTTCAATATTTAGACGAAATCACTTTTATGAAAAGGGCAGTTAAGGAGGCGGAAGGAACTACTATGAAGTGCTAGCTCACCCATTGCGACCCATGCCTCCCTGGGCCCAGCCTTTCATGTCGGCCGTCTGGTACATGGGGCCTCCCTGTGGATGCTGTTGCATCATAGGACTCTGTGGAGGACCGAGGCGGCCTGACATCATGGCATTGGGGGGACTAGAACCAGACGGTGCAAATGAGGGCTCACCCTGCTGGCCCATACCTGAAGACAAAATAAACATTTACTTTTGAGCTCAATTTCTCCCATCAGATGAAAATAAGATGGAACATTCAATCTTATATTCTCTACAGGTAAGGTTTTAAGGTTCCATTTAAACAGATTGATGAAGAAAATGTACACCTGATGTCTTTTTTGGCTTCCTTTAGGTACACGAATAGTCACATTCTCTCCAAACCCCTGCAATTACATTTGCAAACCAGGAGGTGGCAGCACCATTCCCTACAAGTTGACTTCGAACTCCAACTCAAACGCCACAGCATCAACTCTGAATCCTGAGAGATATGACTCATCTCTCCGAGTGCTCTGCTGTATATTGTGTTGGTTAAACCGTAGCACTTTCTTTTCAAGGACGCCCCAAGGAATCTAAACCCTGAAGGCTACTCTGCTTCACTCATTGAACACACAAGCACTTATCCACTTGACTTAACAGATGATATCAGCTCGCTTCCCCCCTGAGAATATTTCAGGTGTGTGGGACAGAGGAGAGACCTGCTGACCTTCCAAACTCACAAGACTGTAATCAAAGGCTGCTAAATAGCTGCTAGTCCAACTTAAAGGATATGAGGAGAGAATCAGTTGTGTCATTCGCGTGAATCTCTGTGAAATTGTCTTCACAGGGATGTAGAAGAATGACTGACCTGCTTCTTAGTATTACTATTACTATTAGTAGTAGTACTAGTGAACAAACTTCCCTTACTCCTATCAGCCATACTTACACTGCTGTATAATTACATGCATAAAGCAATGGATGACACAAGGTTGTAACTTTATAGATTATAACTTGATGGCACAAGGTTGTAACTTTATAGATTGTATTTATAAAATAGAGAGGATTGAGGCAGAGAAATAACCATGAGGCTGTTACTTACCATAATTCCCTCCGTAACCAAACTGCTGTTGTGCGGCCTGGCCCATAGGGGGTCCGCCCATGGGTGCGTCCATGCCCGTGGGAGCAGTGACGTTGGGTGGCGGGCTGAAGCCTCCGGCGGCGGCGGCGGCTGCGGCCGCCTGCTGCTGCTGCTGCTGCTGCATGAGCATCATCATCCTCTGCCTGCGCATCTGCAGCGTCATCATCTCCCGGCTGCGCTGGGCCAGCATCTGAGCGTTCAGGAAGCCCTGCCGACACACGGAGGGAGAGGAGAGAGGGAGGAGAGAGGGAGGAGAAGAGGGAAAGGAGACAAAAGGAAGATGGGAGGAAAAGAAGAGAAGGAGTAGGAAGGGAGGAGGGAAAAGAGAAGGAATGAGAAGAAGTAAAGGAGAGAAGGAAGAGAGGGATGACAGAGAGTGAGAGTAAAGAAGCAGAGAAGAGGATGAGGAAGAGCTCAGGTGAAGGGTGAAGATTGAGGTGGGGAACAAGAGAGAAAATAGGTTCCTTTTAAAACACATATTCCTCAACGCGCCGAATATCATGCAGATGTTCTCGACACAAACACTTATAAATTGCTTGCCACCACTACTGCACTGTGTATCAGTCTAAACAGTGACAGACACAATCACTGGACTCTATATGGTCAAGTAGGCGCAAAAGTGAGATGAAGTGGTGGGGTGTACCTGGCTGCCCATGCCAGGCTGCATGCCAGGCCTCATGCCTGGGTTGCCTCCACCAGGGTTCTCCATCTTCATGCCCATGCCCTGTCGAGTCTGGTTCATAAACTATGGTGAGAGAACAGACAGAAGAGAGTAGGTCAGATGTGTAATGATCACTCTGTAAACTAGGAGCCGTGTCTCTACTACACTACACAATCATAACAGATCAGCATCACTACTGGTGCCGGTGTTAACATCTGCTATTAAAGTGTAGTAATAATAGTATACTATATGTAACGGATGCCAGCTAGCATAGCTGTGTGTGTGGAACGTTAGTAAACCTCACTCCCCGACCCCTCAAGAGCAGTGCTGGCATGAAAGCTAGCAGCATGGGCTTTTAGCTTGATTGTCAGCACGCACAACTCCCATTCCGAGGTGCTGTTGTTTCGCGGGTTCGAGTCCAGGCATGTACAGGACTGAATCGCGCAGGTTCAACACAATGCAGGTTACACTCGTGAGGGGTTGTGTTTTCACTATAGTTAAGTATAGTGGGTATGCACATGCATTTGCAAACGTGTATACATTTGTTGGTATGTGTGTGTGTAGATAATCACCTGCTGGCCCTGTAGTCTCTGCTGTAGCTGCAGCCTCATGGGTTTGGTGGCGCTCATCATCCGTGGCCTCATCATGTTGGCGCGGGGGTGTCCCATGCCCCCCATGGGCCCCATGCCCGCCATGCCGCCCCCCATGCCAGGGAAGCTGCCCTGCTGGCCCATTTGATTCATCATGGGCCCGTACCCGCCCGGCGGAGGCTGGCCCTGCATGGGGGTGCCGCCGTACCCCGCGGGCATGCCGCCCATGGAAGGGGGGCCGGGGTAGCCCTGGCCATACATGGGCTTCTGGTCCATTACCATAGAAGGGTCCTGGCCAGGGAAAGGCTCGGATGGAGCCTCCGGTCCCTGACTCTGTTCGAATGAGAGAGAGTGAGAAAAAAAAATTAGAGACAGACACAAAGAGACTACGAAAAACTCTTCTGGCAATTCACAGTGACTACATTCTGATGTATGACACCAGAACATGGTCCTGAAAACATTAATAACATAACAGACAATTAGTTAAAACCCTTGTTTCCTTCTGAAATGAGTCCCAGCTTTGTTCTGTGTCCTCTGTGATTAACTGAGCATGCAGCCTCTTTGGATCTCAGTGTCTGTTTTCCCTCATCTCTCCAAGTGTTTATGAGTTCTGTCATTTAGTTCTCCAAAGAGGATATAATTGGTAGGGCTGTTTAATGTTAAACTCAGGCTCAGTCTGAAAAAAAGTCTGAGTGAGTGTGTATTGTGTGCGTGCATTTTTCTATGTATATTCATGTATATTTAGTTTCTATCTGCTTGTGTAAACATGAGAACATATATTTCTATATGCTTGAGTTTGCATTGACATGTTTGATTGTATGTCTGTGTGTGTGAGTGTGTATGAGTGTGTGTAATTTTCTATGCATGTATATTATTTAGTTTTCGCTTGTGTATATGAGTGTAACATGAGAACATTTCCATATGCTAGAGTTTATATTGACATGTTTGAATGACTGTACTGTACTGCACTGTGTGTGTGTGTGTGTGTGTGTGTGTGTGTGTGTGTGTGTGTCTAACCTGACTGATGAGGTCAGGGATGCCCAGGGCGCGGTCGATCTCCTCCAGGGCGATGACGTCGGTGTTGAGCAGCGAGTCCAGCTGGTCCAGCAGAGCCCGCTCGTCACTCTGACCCTCACTAGTGGACGGAGGGACCAGCAGCTCATCCAGACTGCTCCCAAACTGACGCCTAAACCACGCACACACACAGATAGGATATCAGTCATCAATTCAAGTGATTAATAAGTACAGCAGTACAACAGAGAAATACCTAGACACATATACAGACAGATGCACGCACACACACACAGGAGGAGACAAAAACACTCACACAGACAAGCACACAGACAGGCAAACAAAAAGGCAGACACACAGATAGAGACACACACACACACACACACACACACACACACACACACAGTGTTCCCAAATAGCCATGGCACATTCACACCACGATGAGAGAAAACACAGATGGCCACTATACTGCCAGCTAAATCTACACGTAGAGTGGGGAGCAGAAGCTAGCAGCAAGGGGGCGTGATTGAAGGATCACACACTCAATCAACAGACAGACAGACACACAAACACACACACACAGGCTGCTTCTTCCTCTTCCCCCTGAGGGCTTCTTGCTTAATAAGGTGACCCAGTTCAGCACAGTGCTTGTGCAATTACCTGTTGTTGTCCATCATATTGTCTGACCAGGAGGGTGATTGGCTGGGTGGACACTGCGGGTTGAACTGATGATTCATCCCCATACTCATTTCATTGGAACCTGTCGACAGACAGAGCGAAGATGTTTATATGGCTTCTTATGAGTTATTTCAATAAAACCATCACAAAATGCTGTAACTGCTGCCACTTTTTAGCTGTATATTTAGATGCATGAATACCTTGCACTGCTCACACTCACTCACACACACACACACACACACACACACACATAACCATTACTCATAGCCATTTCTAGCTCCACTTCATCACTGTAAGACACCAATTAGCATTTAACACTCTGAATATAGTTAATCTTTTAGATTCGTGGGAATCACTACCATAATATGTCATCATCACACAATCAATACAGAAACCATTACGCTCGCCCGCTCCCCCGCTCAATTCCCAAACCAACACGATCACATGAATGTGCTTAAGCTTCATTTATGCTTCTGCGTAGAATCAACAGCGTAGCGCCGCAGAGCCCTCTGTGTCGCCGTGTACTTCCTCTGAGGCCTACGCTGTCACCTGACTTTTACCTCCAAAAAACTGTAACTTCGCGTTGAGGCGACACAGACCGCAAGGGCTGTGATTGGTCAACTTGCCCTGTGTGTTTATGGCGGTGTGCTCCAGCAGTCTACTGTGGGTAGTAGCAACATGCTAGTTCGCTTCTGCAGATATACTCTGACATATTTTTGGTTACAATGACGGGGATATTCGATTGTACAGTGTCTATTTGTCAGTAAAGTTTTGAAGTCAGCATTTCGCCAGCAAGCCCCCACACACACACAAAAATACACACCCATATCCATGAGCTGTTGCTGTAGCATGGATCTGGTGCCAGGCACGCTGTTGGATCGGCTGACCATGTGGCCTCCCATCATAGCCTTGGGGTTGTATTCCATGCCTGGGGGGCGCACCATGGAGGGGGGGCCGCCGGCCGAGCCCACAGGGCTGGCACTCGAGTGGGGCATCCAGTCCCCAGACCCCCCCATGGGGGAGTTCTGTGGAACTGACATGCCGCGGTTCATCATTCCTGGAGGGACACAAAACGCAGACGCACCCACGTTACTCGTAGGGGAACACCTGCTGGACAATGATCAAAGATTTTAGAGCATAGCGCTCAAGAATCTTTGAATGGACAGGGAAGAAGAGAAGGTGAATGGAGGAAGAGAGAGGTTGTAGGAGAGCAAAGCAACAGAGAGGTCATGGCCATAGAGAGGGAATGAAGGAGAGAGAGAGAGAATGGGGTAAAGAAATAACTAAATCAGTTTACTTGTTCCAACGCCTCGCGGACACACACCCATGTTCCCGGGGAAGTCGCCGGGCGTCCCCATCATACGCTGCCCGTCCAGGCTCTCCTGCTTGATGGGCATGGGGCAGGGGGCACTCCGTCTTCCCGCCACTCCCCCGGCGCCCGCCAACTTCCCGTCCACAGACATGGCTCTCTGGAAGGGGGCTCTGCCACCTGGCCCGAGTGCTGGGCTCCTAACGCCTGACATATGAAGCAGAACAGTTAGAAACATGAACTCCATGCACAGTACTTTTCCAGTGGAACTTTGAGTAAGTGAGAAGAAAATAAAGTAATGAAGCATAGTACATAAATAAAGTACATACTACTTTAGGGCTACAATGTGTTGTTCAAAGTTGTTCAAAAAGTTAAATCTGGATCAGAATAAGAATGATCAGAAAGAATGAATGTATCCATGGATTAGAAGAGAGGTCCATGTGTAACAGCTTTGTCAGTGATCCGTGCGTACTTAAGAGGGCATGTTACCTTGTGCACCATCGTCAGGAAACCCTTGTGGCTTGTTTCCTCCATCACCGGCTACTCCTCCCATGCCCTGATCTGGGTGGAACTCCCCGGAGTTCTTCAATCCCAGGAAAGAATCCAGCTGAAGCACACACACAGATACACACACACAATGAATAAAGACATAGAAGTCTTAACCTACAACTAGCCGCCCTTTGTCACCAATTACACTGGTGGTATATAATACTGAAAATGGTATATAATAAATTCCAATGACTGTATATATAGAGATGGACATCGTAGCTCCATTCAGTTATGCAATGTGCTGTCCATTCAAATATACGGTCATTGACATATTTAAATCCATTAATAATTTCCAATTCACCTGCTTGTATCCCATTCTACATTACAGCTGATTTTGAGGCAATTCTATATGTCTATGGCACCGCCGTATACATTTTATAACATTTCCTCAATTTCCATATTTTACGTCAGAGAATCAATGTTCTCCGATTGCAGCCCTCTCCAGAGCGGTGATTAGTGCCAGTAATTCTGCTTGGCTGGGAGGCAGCTGGGGTACCGTCAGCACCTCATGGATCTCAAATGAGTCTGCAGCTGCTTTAATCAGCGCTCACCTGGTGGGAGCTCGAGCCAGGTTGGAACAAAGTAATTTCACACCGCAGCGCGAAGCCTACCTGAGAGAGAACTGTGGCCAGTTTCATTTCTTAAATAGAAATCATCAGCAGCAGCTGCCGTGACGAGTAACCATAGAAACAGTCCGCATTGGTGAAATGTTGCCAAATTATGCCATCGACGCACTCAGAGGCCAAGCACCTGTAAGCTGATATGCCAGCCCTCCTCAGTGTTTCAGCGCTGGACATTAATGTTACCACCCTGTCCTCTCTACTAGTCACAGGAAGTAAACAACAAACATACACCTCAATTTATCAATGAATCAGACATCATTGTCAAAGGGATCTTTGACCCCTGATGTTTGTGTGTGTTTCTGGGTTTTTTGTGTGTATGTTTCTGGTGTTTGTGTGTGTATGCTTCTGGTGCTTGTGTGTGTATGCTTCTGGGGTTTGTGTGTGTATGTTTCTGGGGTTTGTGTGTGTGTGTCTGTGATTTTTTTTTTTTGTGTATGTTTCTGGGATGTGTGTGTGTGTGTGTATAGGTTTCTTGTGTTTCTGTGTGTATGTGTGTGTTTTTCTTGTGTTTGTGTGTGTGTGTGCCTCTTCACCTCGTCAGATGGTTCAGACTTTATCTTGCCCTCCATGCTCTCTGCTGCGGGGCCGGAGCCCAGGGCCCCGGGGGGCCCCTTCCCCTCCAGCTCCTCAGGCTTTGGCTTGACGTCAGCGGCCTCTTTGGCATCGTCCTTGTTGAGGAGGTAGTGGAGCAGCGCGTGGGTCTTCTCCTTCTTGGGGCTGTGCTGCTCCTGCTTTGACTCAGCCGCGCCGGCTCCTGGTCCTCCGGCCCCTGACAGAGGTGCCGTCCCCGACCCGGCCATACCACCAGCAGCAACCCCGCTGAGGTCTCCTGCCGCTGCTGCTGCTGCTGCTGCTGCCGCTGCTGCGGCGGCCTCATGCGGCGTGGGGATCTTGCCGGTGGCTTCGGCGGTGATCTTGGCCACCTCGTCGGGCGTGTTGCCGTTCTGCAGCAGCTTGTGCAGGATCTTGTGCTTCTCCTGCAGCGAGGCCGTGTAGTGGGATGAGCCCAGAGCCAGCGAGCCCGGTCCACCGCCGCCCGGCATCGCGGGGTTGGAGGAGGACGAGGAGACGCCTGTGGAGGAGGGACTGGTCATGCACCCGCCTGTCTCCTTGCCCTCAATGCCGGCCGGGTTGTTGGCATTGGGCCCCGATGGGGGTCCGGGGGGCCCCGGCGGCCCGCTTCCCACCCCGAGACCGAGCTCCTCCGTGGGAGAGGTGAGCAGCTGGAGCAGCTTCTTATGGCCCTTACTATCAGGCACTCTCCTAGGCACCTCTGTGGACGAGGCCCCAGTCTCTCCGCTCCCATCCGGCCCTGGCTCCTTGTTGTTCCCCCCGGCGGCTTGGCTGTCTGGTCGCTCGGACCCGCCACTCTCGTTAGGGTGCGTGGGGTGGCCGTGGTGGTGGTGCAGGGGGTGGTGGTGGTCCCCTGGCCCTGACCCGAAGGCCGCCCCTGGGCTCTTGGAGTCACCGTGGCCTGGCGCAGCTGGAGGCTTGCAGGCCTGGCTGGACTGGGCTGCAGCGGCCGCAGCAGCAACGGCAGAGGAGGAGGAAGAGGAGTGGATGCTGGGGGAGCTGTCGGGTTTGTGGGCAGGCGAGGCCGCGGTCAACGCTGAGGGCAGAGAGGCCCCCACGCCCTCGCTGATAGCCTGCAGCGCGTTCAGAGAGCTGCTGGAGAAGGACGTGGTGCCTCCACCTCCACCTCCACCGAGGCCACCGCCTCCACTGCCTGGACCCATGGGGGAGTGCATGCCTGAATGAGGAAACAAGAGGGCCATACTTGATCAAACTCATAAATATACCATTCACAATTATACAGGCCTATCATACAGTAGCTCACTGCTGCAGCATTCGGTTTTACATATGCCTTCTAAGCCCTGTCTATATTGTATAGGCTACATAACATACTGAATACATCATTTAGTTTTATTCCCAATGTATAGCCACTGGTTGGACAAAATTGTTTTGCTGTAAACAGTTTTACTAAATCAATTTAGTCAAATGACTAATGTATGTCATGCAAAACTTTTCTGGAAACAAATCTATCAGCAAATCAAAGCTGAAATTCATTTAGGACACCAGTCGCTCTCTCTCTCTCTCTCTCTCTCTCTCCTTCTCATGCCAAACTGGGTTCCCATCATCCCATCCTGCTTACCTCCCGGGGAGAACTGGCTGGCACCCATCTTGGGGCTGCCTTTGTTGCGCGGTGACATGAGCAGGCTCTGCTGCGGCCCGTTCATGCCGGGGCTGCCGGCGGGGCTGTTCATGCCGGCCAGGCCGTAGCCGCCACTGGCCTGGAATGGCGGCTGCTGATGGCCCTGCTGCATGCCGGGCCCAGGGTGACCCATCTGATTCATCTGGTTCATCTGATTCATGGGATTCATCTGATTCATTTGATTCATCTGATTCATCTGGTTCATTTGACTCATCTGATTCATCTGGTTCATTTGACTCATCTGATTCATCTGATTCATTTGGTTCATCTGCATCATCCTGTTGCCCATGTTGCCCATGCCCCCTCCGGGACCTGCGTTGCCCCCGTACCCGCCGCCCATCTGCCCCATTTGCCCCATGTGACCCATGTGGCCTTGCTCGTTCATCCCGTAGCCTCGGTTCATGCCCATGCCGCCCATCCCCATGCCCCCACCAGGCCCCATGTTCATCTGGGCGTTGGGGTTGGCATTGCCCATGCCCTGCTGCCTCATGCCCCCCTGCATCATGCCACCTGGCTGGCCCGGGCGACAGCCACCCTGTTCCCTGTGGAGAGAGGAAGAGCAGCAAGGGTCAGGTAGGGCTTGAAAGGATGAGGGGTGGGGTGGTGGGGGGTTATTGCCCCCTTAGGAAAATATTGGGACAAAAGCATTCACATTCTAAAACTACCCTTCCTTTTGGCTTAATGACCGCAATACATTGTTATTGTTAGCAATCTGTCATTGTTAGCAATTATGATGACATTAGACCATTCCCTTTCATTTTTGTAAAATATTATTTTCTTAAACAGATCAGCCACTAGGGTCAGGCATATGCAGTGAAGTGAGAGGTAGCTCCACCATCAGATTCTTAACAGGCAAAGCAATAGGGCTTTTCTCAATATGCATTCTTTTCTATACTTGTGTTCTCATGAACTTGAAAATCGTTCTAAAACGTCATCAAATCACCGCCGAAGTACTGTTCCAATTCACAAGTTTGCATTTATTCAAGAACTCATAACATTCCCGGAAGTGTTCTCGAATCGTTGGTTTTATCAAGGATGCATCGGGTGGTGACTTGGTGGCTTGAAGATTCCACAATGCATTACGTCAGCTCAGCCGTGACACTCACATAAGAGAAATGGCAGCATTGATACATAATAGGCCTACCTATCATAATTGCTGCTACAATCCGATCCATGTTTAGGCTATAAACGGTAGGCTACAGGCTTCACAACTAACGTTAATCATAACTGTCACTTAAACTGCGAACTTCAAACGTTGTTCCCGCCATCGGCAAGTGAATATATTGTTATTAATATTTAATAAAAAAATATCAATGAGAAACAAACTTAAACAAGCTGGTGAATTATATATTTTATTGTAAATGTCAGAAATACTGGGTAGACCAATAGAGCAATAGGTAAATGACTAGACTCCCGAGCTGTTCCGAGAGACGCTGCCGTTGGCAAGAACGCTGCTGTCTCAAACTGCAAATTGAGCGTCCTGTGTCCTTGCGTTCTCCAGAGTCTGGACTCACGATCTTAACTTTTCAAGTTCGAACTTTCAAGAACGGGAGACCTTACTTTAGCGTACTTTGTATTGAGAAAAGCCCATAGAGTGTGTTGAGTTCTAGGCCCATACCTCTGGAGGAGGTGTGTGGAGATGAAGCCTTGGGGCTCATTGGTGATGGGGTGGCGGAACATTTTGCTTTTGGTCTGAGCTGTGACTGGCGTGCCGTCGGAGAGGGAGAAGCGGTACAGGGGGGTCTCAGCGTGGCCCTGGAGGTAGGCTGGAGCAGGAGAGATGGGGAGGGATAAAGGACATGATCACACAGAGAGTTACTACAAGGATAGCTTAACCTATAACATTGTGCTGTAACTTTGTATTTGTACATAAGTCGGACTTCTCAATAATAACACACAACCTTGATATGTATTACTTGTCATTGCACTTTATAAATGCAGATAGGTGGCTCAAAATCCTGGGGATTGCCTATCTGCACCGAGCTGCACCTACCCTCGTGATAGTGGCGCTTATGGGACCATGGCTGGCCGTCGCTGTGATGGATGAACATCTGGATGCATCTGCGCAACAGGTCCTCCCAGCCTGGACGCATAGTGGCCCGCAGGGAGTTCTGGTCGATCTGGATCAGCTTCCCTGGTTTTGGGATACACAGGAGCAGAGAGAGAGAGAAGAAATAACAATTATGCATGATATACATGTAATACAACTTCTCTTATTTATAAGTTTTTGGCATCTTCTTGAGATTTCCTGGAAATGTTGCTCTGTCAAAATATGTCTTGTCTTGTCCCATATGTGTGCTGCTGAAATTATTAGGCAATATTGCTGAGCGTCTACTATGCTGGCCTCTGATTGGCAGGCTCCTGAGGTGCTGTCTAGTATGGTGTGCTGTGGTTGGCTGATGCTGCGGTGTGCTCGTCTGTGCTGGGTTCTAAATGGCCACAGGGCTTGTGTGAGGGCGAGGTGTGGACGTCTCACCTGACAGCTCGTGCTTGGTGTTGAAGCTCTCGATCCTCTCCATGGCAGTCACGCGCCGGGCCACGCAGATCATACAGGACTGCAGGTCTGAGAAACACAGACACACACACGCACAAAACAGTCAAAAACACACCGCCTGGTCAGGGAGAACACGGAAAACACCAACGGACACAAAAAAGGTGGTGGTGTTGCAACTGTGAATGTGTTTGGTGCCCCTAAGACAAACAAACAAATAAGGGTCCGCAGCAAATAAACAGGCTGCTATAACTGGGTGTTGAAAGCTACTGGAGGTGCTGGGGGAAGATTAAGACACACAGAGACCAGAATCTGGACATCAGGTCGGAGGGGCAGAGGTAGCGGACAGCAACATGTGAACCTGGCCTGTGAGCTCGAGGTGACAGAGTGCAAAGTGTGAAAGTGGCTGTTTGTGAGTGTGTGTGTGTGTGTGTGTGTGTGTGTGTGTGTGTGTGTGTGTGTGTGTGTGTGTGTATGTGTGTGTGTGTGTCTTTTGACTTTTCCCTCTTCATCATAGCCTTGGGTAATGTGAGGACAATACATTCAACATGATATCTGAGTATTTATCTACAGTATGTGTGTGTGTGTGTGTGTGTGTGTGTACCTTCTCCCTCCTCCATCATGGCTTTGGGTTGTGTGAGGGCGAAGCACTGCATGATCTCGTAGCGCGGCGCTCCGCCCGGCGTCTCCTCCGAGGGGCCATGTCCATGGGCGTGGCCAAACTTCACCAGCATGCGACAGTTGAACGTGTGGCTCTTCTGACGCGGCGCCTCATCGCCCCACGACACACCATTCACTACAAAACACACAACACACACACACAAACACACACACCATGAGTAAAAAGTACATGACAAAAAACATTACGATCTAATAACTGTAGTCTTTAAGCCAGAATACATGAGAAAACAAACTGCAGTTTGTGAAGGAATTCACAGTTTGTTTTTAGACACAAATAAAACAAATTTAGGTGGAAAATACTTCAGCTGCAGAGTCCAGTGTCTACAACAACCTCCACGTCAACATAAACAGAGTTCAGTCGATATGGAAAATATTCCAGACATACAGAGCTCATACAGGATTTAAATACACAAGCATACTGGTACACTGGCACATTTACATAATCACATAAACTCATGCACAAGCAACCACATGCGCGCGCACACACACACACACACACACACACACACACACGCCCCTACACAAACACACAAGTTAAATATTCAAAATGCAACTGTGTGTATAGTTGTACACACAGTGGCACTCCTATAAACACACACACACACACACACACACCACACACACAACACACACACAGAATGTGCCCTTGTCTGAGAGTTTCATGGCTCATCTTTGGGCTGTAACTGAGAGGTCTATAAAGAGAAACTGAACCAGCCATTACAGCTGCCTCCCCCTCCCTCCCCCTCCACTGCCGCTAGCCCCACAGACAAACAGAAAGAAAAAGCATCATCTCCTCCTCTTCTGATGGCCCAGTTAATGAGGCATAGGATTAATGCAGCCGACGACTCGATTTCCGATACCCTAGCACGCAGAGCGGGAGGAAGGGCAGAGGCCGCCACAACGTTCCTATCCATTCTCATTAGGAACCTGGGACTCTTCCACACTCACACGTACATACACTACACACACACGCGCACACACACACACACACAGAAAGGTGTCACCTTTAGCCACCACTAGTAGTCTTCACACTTCAACATAACCAACATTTACCCAAGGCAAATCACCGGCCTGTTTTATTGATATTGACTTGAGCTATACTGACGAGTCACTTAAAACAGGCCTGGAGGGGCCAATGCCTCAGGCTACTCATCGCCTCCATCTGTCCGGAGATCCACCGCAGCCCAGAGTGGACGGCTTATTAGTCAGCATCAGCTCCTGGGGTGAGAACCTCACATCCACACATCCTCGTCGCAAACACAAACTAACACCGAACATACTGGACACACTTTTATCCTGTTACCCAACACACGGCAGGGTGGAAGGCAGAGGGGAGGGGGCTGTAGATGTAGGGGAGGAAGGAAGGAGGGAGAAGAGGAGGAAGAGAGAGGATGGAACTAAGAGAGGAGAGATTAAGGTCCGTAAGAAAAAGAGAGAGGAAGGAAGATGGATAAATCTGAGAGAGAGGGAGAAAGAGAGGGGGAGAATGTGAAGGAAGATAAACCGAGGATGCTTTTTTTTTTCTTTTTAAAGGCGAGACTGGGAAACGAGGAGTCAATGACACATGTTGGAGCTGGGGGGGTCTGCTGAGGAGTTAATCACACAGCTGCCAAGACCCAGCAAACAAATTCATAATTAATGAGATTTATAAATAGCCACAGCAATGTGCCCACACACACACACACACACACACACACACACACACACACACACACGCTCCCTGTTGGAGGACCAAAGCACATCAAGCTAAACACACAAATCAGACACATCATGCACACACACACACACACACACACACACACACTCAGTGGCTCCCTGTTGGAGGACCAAAGCACGTCAAGCTAAACACACACACATACACACAAAACAGACACAACACATACACACACAGGCAAACCTCATCAGCACAAATAAAATAAGCTCAAAGGGGCTTTGACACACTGTGCAGCAGTGCAATGAATCATATCCATACACACGCACAGGCAAAAAATAATAAGCAAAACAGAGCCATACTATGAATGCAAATGCAGACACTCACACGACACACACAGACTACACCTGCACACACTCACTTCCACCTGCAAGCTAGTGGCCCGCAAGGCACAACTACTCTCATAACACTGCTATATTACTTACTAAATTGGTTTAATTTTTTTCCATTTCATTTCTTTTTTTCTTTACATGTCTGGTTTCCGCCACCAAGCTTTCACTGCACTATGCTGTGTCAAACAAGCCTGTGCCAAGCAAAGCTGAAATGTCCTCATCTAGAAAGACTTTTCAAGTCACGCTGACCTATGTAGAGTCCAGGCTCAGAGGCAGTAACACCCTTAAGCTTGCTGGTTCCACCCTGCATAAGCTACTGATGACCTTGAGCATCTAAAGGCAGGTGGACTGGACATTACCTGTCACATATGAATATTACAACCAACATGTTGTGTGCTTCCTAATCGTCAAGCTGAATTCAACTTCACACACACCTAGGCTGCAGAGCACATCCACACGGGCAACTCTAAAACTATTGTACACACCCAAACACAGTACACACTTCCACTCATGTCTCTCTCTCTCACACACACAGACAGACACAGACACAGACACACACGGAGAGCTGTATCACTGACAGGGTAGTGGCACAGAGCTAAGAGGAGGGGAGGAACCTGCTGCATAATTCAGGAGGATCAGGCAGGCACGTCGTTTCCATCTGACTGAGGAGGGGCCTGAATAAAAACACAGCAATTGTTTCCGCACTTGTCTGGACCGCTTTGAGTGACGCACCGCTCCACTCCACTCCAGCTCGTTTGTGTGTTTGTACACAACACATGTCAGTGTGTGTGTGTGTGTGTGTGTGTGTGTGTGTGTGTGTGTGTGTGTGTGTGTGTGTGTGTGTGTGTGTGTGTGTGTGTGTGTGTGTGTGTGAATACAGAGTATAGAGTGCATTTCTGAGAAATGACAGTGTCTTTGTGTGTGTGTCAATGTCTATGCCAAGACAGGGTGCATTTGTGTGGAATGACAGAATGTCTTTGTGTGCATATGAAGACAGGGTGCATGTGTGTGAAGTAACAGGGTGGGGTTTGTGTGTGTGAGAGGGAGAGAGAGAGAGAGAGAGAGAGAGAGAGAGAGAGAGAGAGAGAGAGAGAGAGGGAGAGGGAAAGAAAGAGAGAGAGAGAGAGAGAGAGAGAGAGAGAGAGAGAGAGAGAGAGAGAGAGAGAGAGAGAGAGAGAGAGAGAGAGAGAGAGAGAGAGAGAGAGTGTGTGTGTGTGTGTGTGTGTGTGTGTGTGTGTGTGTGTGTGAGAGAGAGAGTGTGTTGTTTGTGAGTAGTGAGGATGCTAGTAATGCCATGCACGAGGGTGACGAAAGGCACGCGAGGGGAGAAAGGAAAAATAGAACTGACAGTGTGAGTTTCTTTGTTTTAAAAAACCTTTAATACTTAAAGCGCAGTAGGAAAACTTTCAAAAAAAAAAAAAGAAAAAAAATATTAAAGCAACTTAGAACAAACAAGGTTTCTCTTATCACACCTCTCCCTGCCGTGAAAAACTGTTTCTCATCTCTCCCCTCCTCCCTTCATCTCGGATGCCTAACTGTGAACTGCAGTCCTCATGACAGGCAGCACCGAAGTCACACTTCGTATTCCCACAGCTCAGCTCCACGGCCGTGAGGAGACGCTGCTAAACCAGAGGTGGCATTCCCAGCACAGGCATTAAAACGCCTCCTCGCCACTCTACATCAACCCTCCAGATTTGCAAACGTTGGATCGTGGAATTTGCAACCTAGGAGGTGGATCCTGTGAAGGGCTCAGAGGATAAGAGAGCGGTTTGCCATCCGTAACCCAAAACAACAGTCAACCGGAGGGTTTGGACCAAGACCCAAACCAGGCACTAGCTTCATGGTTCACTAGCGTCTTCGGAGATAAGAGCTCACAACGTGGAGTACTACTCCAGTCCTACTCACACCAGCTTGTCTTTTCTCAGGGTTTAATCCTGATTGGAGCACCACTACACACAAAGCATTAACTTCAAAATGAGTGTGTCCTAAGAAGCAAGAATAAGAATGAAGAGGTAAGAATGAGGAATACTAGTCCAACACTCGATCAAGCTGTTCTTTAGCAAAACCAGCTGAATAAAAGTGTGAGCAGAGGTGTTGCTTTTTATTTGTCTGCCCAGGATTGAAGCAAAGAGAGGAAGAGTTGTACTCGTCGCAATCTGGGCTCAACCAGGCCTGACTGTGTGCAGTCTCTGTCCAAGTGGGAGCTCTGTAAGGTTAATCACCATTCTAGCTTGTGTATGCTTCTGTGTGTGTGTGTGTGTGTGTGTGTGTGTCTCTCACCGCTGGCCTTGGGCAGATTCTTGTGGAAGTCCTCTCGGTCCTCCTCATGTAGGATGTTGTAGACGCTGGTGTTGATCAGCTCCTCCTGTTTGTACTGCAGGTACTGGGTCACGTTGTCCGACACAAACACGATGCTGCCCTCGCGGTTTACCACAAACAGGAAGCCATCCAGGGCCTGCAGCAGAGGATCGTGGGTAGAAAAAAGGGGCACTCAGAAACAGTGGAAGAAATGTGCAGATAAATCAAGACATCATAAGACACGACATCAACTCAAGCTAAAGAGAAGGAACCCATGGCAGTTCATGAATGCAAAGAAGATTCTCAGGACACACATACACTGATCTAAAATATATCCTCACTATACTGCTGCTTAGAAACGGTCCAACCAGCAGAATGAATACTTGCATTCAGAAACATCTAGCGATGGAGGAAGTTGCACAGAAGCGCAGACGCCCAAGACTAACAGGGAGCCACAGGCGGAGAGAGAGAGAGAGAGAGAGAGAGAGAGAGAGAGAGAGAGAGAGAGAGAGAGAGAGAGAGAGAGAGAGAGAGAGAGAGAGAGAGAGAGAGAGAGAGAGAAGAAGCAGTGGGGAGATACTTCAATTAAAAGGACAGAAAGATTAAGAGGAAGGGGTAAGCAGGGAGAGATGGAGATTAACCCGAAACAGATGGGAGGTGTTAAGACAAGAATGAAGAGGAAAGAGAGGGAGGGACAAAAAGAGTGGTGAGAGAGAGAGGCACACAGATTTAAAAGAGAGAGAAAAGAGAGAGAGATAGACAAAGAAAGAGAGAGAGAGAGAGAGAGAGAGAGAGAGAGAGAGAGAGAGGGAGAGGAAGAGAGAGAGAAGAAAAGTCGTCCAGTGCTCTCTGATTAGCACACAATGCACATGCTGTGTCATGGCGACTCGCGTTCTCCGGTGCCCGATCCGTGCCCACAGCCATCTGCACTTTGCATTCTCCATTCATCAGCACATACCATGTGGGCAGGCAGAGGACAGAGAGCCACAAACTTTCACCTTTGACCCCGTGCTTACCTGTAGGAGGAGCGGCCCCAGGTGGTCCTTGTCGATGACGCCCTGTCCGGTTGAGGAGACATCGGCTTTCTGGACGTCGTCATCATTAGAAGAAGCTTTTCCTACGAAAAAGGGACAACAGAGGAGTCACCAACCCATCAACTGCATACATACATACATACATACATACATACATACATACATACATACATACATACATACATACATACATACATACATACATACATACATACATACATACATACATACATACATACATACATACATACATACATACATACATACATACATTACATACACACATACATTACATACACACACACACACAAGCTGAGAACATGCCGTAGAGCATCTGCACATGTGTAACATTTTTCTCAACAAACATCACTTAGAGCATGAAGCCTCCCATCTTAAAAGCACTGAACCTCTTCTTCTCAGGCTACGTCCTGGCAGACAGAGCAGCATCTGATGTGAAATAAAATCCTTAATTCCCCCGTCCCTGCCCCACCTGGGGGACTAGGTTTGGACGTGTGTGAGAGAGTGTGTGTGTGTTTGTGAGTGTGCGTGAGTTTCTCCAGATGTTCCTGGACACTATAATATCCTTAAGGCTTCCTTCATGTCTCGATTTGGCTAAAAGGAAGACACAGGGCTATTTATCAAAACACAACACATAAACAGAATCACACACACAGACAGGCACACACACACAGTTAAATGTGTGTGTAGCACTACCTGCAAGTTTCCTTCCATTCCGATCGTGCTCTCAGTTGAGCAGTAATAAAGACCAACAGGGGGCAGTGTAACTCAAATATCTCATCCAGAGAAACCAACAAGAGTCGCCAGAAAGTTACAGCTTCACAGGATTCACTTTAACTCAAGTAAGCCAAGAGTTAAGACAGGGAGGGTTTACATCGAAGGTACACTATGTGCTCGTCTTCTGCTTTTAAATTCAAACGGAAAAAAAGGGAGAGTGGTGCTTAAAGGGAGAAAAAGGGTGAGAGGAGAAGAGGGAGAGTGAGAGAGCGAGGGAGAGATAGGGAGGAAGAAAGAGAGAGAGGGAGGCTGGAGTCGTGTGCTAATGCAAAGCACTTTCTGTTAGGGGCGAGTTCGGGTGGAGGGGGGGATGATTCCATTTGATGAGATCCTATGAGAAAAAGGCTAGCGATGCGCTAACACTGCTAAGCCACCGCATCACACCGCTACCTCTCCGCCTCTCCGAGGACCAGGGGCTCTCACAACGCTCCGTCAGCTAGCGGCACGCTACGCTGCTAGCACACGCCGCACCTTGCCACGCTGCGCTCACAGTGACAGAAGACGGCTGTTTCTCCTCCAGTCGACTCTTAAATAAAAATGAGCCAGGCGGGTGGGAGACAGAGGGGGGGAAACAAAGGCTGGAGGTGAGAGGGAGAGAAAGAGAGGGACAGACAGGTGTGAGAGGAGAGTGAGAAAAAAAGATGTGTGTGTGTGTGTGTGTGTGTGTGTGTGTGTGTGAGAGAGAGACAGAGTGAGACAGATAGGAAAAGAAGGAGGGAGGGAGAAAGAATGAGGAGGAGAGGGTGAGAAAGGGAGAGAGGGAGAAACAGACCGTGTGCCACTTCATTATTCACTTCCTGTAACTATGGCAACCTGTCTCCACAGAGTCAGAGGCAGCTGTACCCTCTTCCCCTTCCTCTCGAGATGGCTGAGATTCGGAGATCTGTCACCCAGACGCTTCCTCCGCCTCCTGCTCCCACCTCCCCCCCTCCACCCTCCGTTTCACAACCTGAGCCTCCCCTCCTCCCCTCCATCCTCCCTCCCTCCCTCCCCTTCTCTCTCTCGCTCTCTAACAGACGGTTCCCTGTCATCATCTGAGCCAGCTATCCATCACCTGCACCCCCTTCTCTTAAAGCACAGTCACATGGCATAATGTGGGGGGAAGTGGGACCATTAAGTCACATTACTGGAGAACCCTGACGATGGGCATGGAGGGGTCCTCTCTCTAACAAACCATATGCAATCATACACACACACACACAGAGAGTGAGCTGCAAACAATAAGACTAATTATGGGATGATGGCGGTGTTAATTAATGCTCTGTCCATGCACCTGCCTCCACTGAGGCACATCTGCACGAGCTTGCCAGCTCACCACACAGCTGCATTTTTGAGGAGGCCGGCACAGGCTGACAGGATTCGACCAATCGGGTGACGGAACTGTCTTGTCTGTCACAACAAGGTAGGGCAGTGTTGACCAACCCCTGAAGCACACTGTTCCTGTTCCTCTTAAACTAGCATCTCATCACTGAAGAAAGAGTTCACCCACACATACACACTGTAGGTGTCCAAACACAGGGACTGCTTCTTAAGAAGCCATTATCACATGCTGACCACTGCAATAAGGAGCATCAGTGCGGACTTGAAATTGTGACCATCCCGTTTGCATGGACACATCAAGGATTCGGATAAGGAGAGGGAAGGTCCACGTCAAACAGCTCTGCCAGAAATAATCTTCTCCCCCTTGAGGATATGACTCAACTCTGCTTCATCAGATGACATGTCATACGCCCTCTTCACATAAAAAAAAACCACTGAAACTTTGAGTGCCATTAATGTCACTTTAAATATCAACGCAGGGGCGAGACAGTGTTGACAGTGATATCGTGGCCCAAAGTTGTCAGTTTTAGCCTGGCGGCTTAGCTAAGAGAGAAATCAGAGTGAAGATGCTCGTACCATCAGGGTCATGCTAGGTGCAATAAAAATACAAATACAACCAAAACACAAACAGATGGCAAGTAGTTTTAGGGAGATTAAGATTGTTGAGTATGAGAGATCACTGAATTTTGTCTGTCCATTCATCCCTCTATCCATCTAGTACTCTATCTACTTCTATCTGTCTAGGAATCCATCCATCAATCTTCCAGCAAACAGCCTGCATCTCGTTCTTGTTCTCTACTAACTCCACTAAGTCATGTTTACCTTTTTTTCTACAAACTCCACTAAGTCATGTTTACCTTGTTCTTTACTAACTCCACTAAGTCATGTTTACCTTGTTCTCTACTAACTCCACTAAGTCATGTTTACCTTGTTCTTTACTAACTCCACTAAGTCATGTTTACCTTGTTCTCTACTAACTCCACTAAGTCCTGTTTACCTTGCTCCTTGATCTGGCGGATCTGCCGCACCGTTTCCTTGAGGATGGCACACTTGTCTGGCTTCACGTTGAAGCTGTCGATGTCGCTTAGGTTGGCCGAGATCAGCTCAGCCAGCTCCTCAATGTACTTACTCTCCTGCTCTCGACGCCTCTTGTCACACCTGTAAAGGAGAAAGGTACAGGTCAGACTGTTGGCTTTCTTCAGGTGATGGGGCATTCAAAAACCATAGAGAATGAAATATTAATTTTATCAAGAGTGATTGACAAGCATGTAAATTGTGAAAAAGAAAGAAAGAAAGAAAGAAAGAAAGAAAGAAAGAAAGAAAGAAAGAAAGAAAGAAAGAAAGAAAGAAAGAAAGAAAGAAAGAAAGAAAGAAAGAAAGAAAGAAAGAAAGAAAGAAAGAAAGAATTCAAGGCCCAAACTTACCCCAACCCAGGTGTGTCACATGTGGACAGCTTGCGTTTTCGGTCAGAGCACAGAGGCTCCAAGGAGTTCTCTCCTAGACTGCTCATCTTGTATACATATCAGCACCTGAGGAGAGAGGAAGACAGAGAGGGTGGTTTGTAAATCAATAAAAAAAAACACAATAAACAAAACAAAAATATAAAACACATATAAAACACAATACGTTTAAATCCCAACTCCATATCTAAAGTCAAAGTGGCAGATTCCGAGGAATGCTGGAGAGCGTCAGGTGAAATGCAATGAGTGCAGCTAGGACCGGTGTTCAAGGCTGAAACACGACTAATAGTGGTTGCAGCAATATTGCTGTTTCTTAACATGTAAGTCCAAAGCACGTACGTGCGTGCACACGGACTCACACACCCACACACGTTTATTCAGAGCTATATTCTCCTTCAGTGACTCGGATGGAGAGCAGGACCTCCTCTTTTCACTGCGGAGCAAAGGCCAATAATGCATTGCAGTTACTTATTTCCTTTCCTCATACGACAATGCATACGATGTATGTACACACTGACAACATGTCAAAACTTTCTGCTGAGAGTCTGAAAGAATACGAACGGCAATTGGATAGAGATCATTTGCCCAGTGAACAGTGAATGAGGAGAGGAAATGCAGTGCAGTGGTTTGTTATGGTCACTTGAGGACAAAGTTACTAGTCCTTTAACAGAGGGTTACAGTACATGACAACATACACTGTCTGTATCAAATGGTTTATTCTCCTTTACCACCCATTGCTCATCCAATTCCAGTCTATATATATATATACACATATACATATACATATACATATACATATATATATATATATATATATATATATACATATATATATACACACACATATATATATATATATATATATATATATATATATATATATATATATATATATATATATATATATACACATATATATATGTATGTATATATATATATACACCCCCCCCCCACTTTTTCCAGATTCTCTTTTCTCCTTCACAGTGTCTATCCATCCTCTCTCATGGTCTCTCTCTCTCTCTCTCTCTCTCTCTCTCTCTCTCTCTCTCCCTCCATCTTCCCATCATTCTCTCCACACCCTTCCATACCCCTCCTCTGGGCTCTGGGCTGGGCACAGGAAGCAGTGAGCATGCTCAGTGATGGATTACACACCTCTCTAACAGAGAAAGAAAGAAAGAAAGAAAGAAAGAAAGAAAGAAAGAAAGAAAGAAAGAAAGAAAGTGAGAGCTGCTCAGCAACAGGCTCTATTACACACACCAGGATGCCATGCCACACACACACACACACACACACACACAGGCCAAGTGTGGAGCTGGGGAGGAGGTCGTCTGATTGGCTGATTGGTTGGAGGCATTTCTTTTTTCACAACAGTGGCTGATGCAAGGCAGTGGCAAAAAGAGGAATGAAAAAGACTGACAGACACATAGAGGGAAACAGTCATGAGAAGAAGGGAGCAAAGGAAAAAAAGAAAAAGCAGAGACTGGTGTCTAATAGATTGGGGAGAGGAAAGGGATGGAGAGAATACCAGACACAAAGAACGGAAGTCAGAGGGTCTGTCTATTCATCTTCCACATAAAGAGTCCCTACAATCAAATGGCTGATGGGCCTTTTGTGAAGGTGCAGATTTTTTTGTGTCTCCATCTTCACACCATGAGTTCATGTGGACGGTCCACTCCCATAACCATTAACTTGCGATGAAGGAACATAACAGCCCTGGACAGGAGAGGCAGCACACTGTGGGCCTGTTCCTGGACGTGCACACGGCTTGACTGAGTCATCCATAGGCCTGACCATAGTAGATCATTCACACATCGCCCGGCGTTGCCTTGCGCAACAGCCACAGCAACGGGGAATAGAAGGCTGCCGTGGGATGCAAAGGTGATTCACGACCTGTGGAATTCTTCAGTCAGTTTCGATGTTTCTCACCGAGCATGAACTCAAACTAAAGCTCCATGCACACAGCATTCGAGCCAATCAGGAGAGGAGATCAACATGATGTTTCTCTGTTGCACTTTAGGTGTCACGGTGCCGATACAATGACTGTATCCTTGAAGAAGTAAGCGAGTTTGATGTGCCTTTCCAAGCCCTGTCAAAACTGGACTACTGCTTCTGGGTAACACAGGAACGCTGGGTGATCAGGTAGCTCATCAGCAGTGCAGACCTACTACCGTTAGAGGCGGAGGCGATCTGAAGAGAGACAGTCTAGTGTGGCAACAGTCACATACTTCAACATGAATCCAACAGGGAGCGAAAAGGCAGAGCATTAAAATATCTGCCGTCTAGACAGCAAATGTCTAATTAGCGTGCTTAAATTAGATCGCCTGTATCTGGCGTTGGATGAGTTTGGAGCCAGAGAAACAGTCTGAAGTCTGAAGCCCGACCCCCAACAAAAAAATCTCTCTCTAACAATCTCTAGGGGTTTTAACTGTTGGAAAAAAGAAATGGATAAATAAATTAAGACGGGGGAAAAAAACTACCTTCACTAAGCTTTTGTTAGTGTCTGTTATTATCGTGTCTGTGTTACTGCCATGCTGGTCCTGGTTTAAGCCTCGAGGATGCCTCAAGGGGTCTATGGGGGAATCCAGCTCCCAAACGTCTGCTGCATGGGGGAAAAAAAAAGTACAGGGTAACTTATTTTAACTATCCTTGTTCACACATCGAATTCCCCTCTATTATCTTAGCCATAACAGCCCCGAGCAACCAGTCACAAATCACCCAGACATAAAGGCCACCAAAACAAACTTCAAGGCTAATACTCCCCAATAATAACCCTTAACGTCGCCACACACAAATAGCATCCAGGGGACAGCGTTCGCCCAATTTTGGGCAATTAGCAGGACTTTTAATCTACTCGGCCTTCCGCGGACAGATGTACTCGGCAACATCAAATGGAGGCTGTTCGGAGAGGGGGGGGGGTTGGTTTGGGGTGGTACGGATCGCGTTACAAGTAATTTGCTTTAAAATTCCGTTGAGACCCGATTCTCCCAATTAAATGAAGTGTGGCGCTTCAAGGGGAGCAAATTGAATCCCCTCGGCGGTGGATTGGCGGTGCGCGGCTGCCGATGTTGACTCGTTTGACGGCGTGTCACCAATGACATTGGCCTTAATTGAAAAGTACAGGCCCTCATGTATGAATAATACACCGGGAAAAGACTTTGGTAGTGGGGGTGGTGGTGGGGGACTACGAGAGAGATGTGCTCCCAGGCGGCAAAAGGAGAGAAAGAAGATATCCGTAGAGGGCAGCACTGGTCACTCTCTTTTCCCATTCTGTTGTTCTCCGGCTCTATCTGCCCAGCTCTCCGCTACTGTTCTCCAACAAATGCAGCACCCTGCAGCTCTCGTCAGAGAAAATAATACTGAAGTAGTAGAAGAAAAAAAAACCCAGCAAGGTGAAAAGTTTGGAGAGTTGAGAAAAAGACAGAAAGGCTTGGCCAGAAAACAAAAAAAGAAAGAAGAAAAAGAAAGTTTCTGTGCCGACTACAGGGTGGACAAAATTCCCTTCAGCCTCTCCACAAAGAGCCGAGTTCTAATTGCAGGGCGACAGTGTGAGAGAGAGAGAGAGAGAGAGAGAGAGAGAGGGCGAGTCTGCCCAGGAGAATAGCTTATTATGTGCCCACTGAATCCCCCAGGGAAATGGGTCACCCCTAGTCTGGTGCAGACAGGCGCTTTTTCCCCCCCGCTGAGCAGAAGTCAATTACATGCCACGGGCAGACTGGCATGGTGGGGCTGGGGCGCGGGCAGATGACTTCAGGGTGGCAGGTTGCTCCATCAGAGTCTCGTGAACTGAGACGCTACCAGATAATGACAACTTCACCGAAAAAAGGTCCAAAATGATCATCGAACGACTACTTCCACATGATAGAGAGGCTCTCATCTAAAGTAGGTTTCTGAAATCTTTCTAGATTTCGAGGACTGCAGTAGACATCTAGAGACAATAGACATCTTACTTCAACTTGAAACTAGTTCACTTCTCCACTGAAGAGCTGGTCAACGTTTAGACAACACTTCAACTAGAGGTGTACGCTAAACACCGCAGCACACACACACACACACACCACAGCACACACACCACAACATCACACACACGCGCTTACACTCCACATGTCTCTCAACAACACCCTTAGCACCTGTGCTTCTCTTCCCCTGAAGTAATCAAGGACACAGGTGAGAACGGCCTGTCAATCAAAAGGAGCAAACAGACTGAGACAGAGGAGCGAGTGCTGACAGGGAGTGGGAGAGAAAGAGTGTGTGTTATGGCAAAGAGAGAGAAAGAGAGAGAGAGAGAGGAGAGAGAAAGAAAGAGAGAGGGGAAAGAGGGAGAGAAGGATGAAGGTGGTGTGATTTAAAAGTAAATGAATGACAGAGGCTGACGAAAAGGAAAGCACATATGAACACAGGATGGGGAGCATGAGTCATAGCAGGTGATAGAGAGAGAGAGAGAGAGATAGAATATATATGAGAAGGAGAAGTGGAAGCGCACATGAGAAATGGAGAGGGAGAGAGAGAGAAAGTGGGAGTGGCTGCAGGCCAGCCAGGCAGGCGTCGTCGTGCTATATCAGCACAGCGCTGAAGGCTGCTGCATGGCTCCAGCACTGCCTATCTGCTCCCTCACTCACACACACACACACACACACACACACGGCTGTAGCATTCCTCATCACACACACAGAGCTCAGGAATGAGGTCGGGACACAAGCGTGCTAATCAAACACACACACACAGTAAACACACATGGACACACACATACACACACACCAATCACACCTGAAAGCTGAGAGAAAAGCTCCATTGACCCTCAAAGCAGAAGTAAAGTGAAATGGAAGTGAAACCCTCTGTCCTCCTCCTTGTGTGAAGGTGAAAACAGAAGATGAGCCGGTCTGTCGGTCTGTCTCTGTGTCCGACTTTCTGTCTGACTGATCATTAGACAATGCCGGGTCCCCCAGGCCCGAGGAGTCTCCCTGGGCAATCTCTCAATGTCATTTTCCTACCCCTCACCCCTCCCTGCCTTGCCTCAATCTATCTCTTTCACTATCCTTCTCTCTCTCTCTTTCACTATCCTTCTCTCTCTCTCTTTCACTATCCTTCTCTCTCTCTCTTTCACTATCCTTCTCCTTCTCTCTCTCTCTCTCTCTCTCTCTCTCTCTCTCTCTCTCTCTCTCTCTCTCTCTCTCTCTCTCTCTCTCTCTCTCTCTCTCTCTCTCTCTCTCTCTCTCTCTCTCTCTCTCTCTCTCTCTCTCTCTCTCTCTCTCTCTCTCTCTCTCTCTCTCTCTCTCTCTCTCTCTCTCTCTCTCTCTCTCTCTCTCTCTCTCTCTCTCTCTCATGGGCCATCTTTGTGTACTGTAATACCCTTGTTTTCCAACCCTGGCCTTGCCCCCTCCACATCTTGGCCTTCAGTGGAATCAGGGGGGTGTGTGTGTGTGTGTGTGTCTGTGTGTGTATGTAAAGTGTCATCAAGTGTGTTCACTTGTGTGTGTGTGTGCGTCCACATAGCAAGGTCATGTCTCCATTACTCCGGCGACACTCCAGAAAACACATCTATGTGTAATTACCAAACAAATCCCCCCCTCTGCCTCAGGATCTACAGCGCTTCCATGCAGTATTAGCCACACACACACACACACACACACACACACACACACACACACACACACACACAC